>NW_024868126.1:128959-235551 GCF_013358625.1 Macadamia integrifolia
ATGGTGCTTGTGAACTAACAGGCTGATGATGCCTAGGGTTAGGCTCTAGTTGATTGGGTAAAGTTCCTTTCTCCCTCTCACGCATAATTGAGACAACTTGGGTGAGTTCTCTCGTAAGATTTTGATGGCTTGTCATGAAGAGGGCCATAATTTTTTCCAAGTCACTTATTCTACTTGCCTCTCTAGTGTTGGTAAACCCAGGGGGTTGCTGATAAGATGATAGGAGGGGGCCCTAGGAAAACTAGCTTGAGGTCCTACATTTGACCTAGGAAAAGTATTTTGGAAAAAAGATTGTTGTGCAAAGGGAGGCCTTTGGGGTCCAGGTTGACCTTGATTATGAAAATTGGAAGGCCCTACTTGGTTGCCCTGATTCTAGGAGAAATTTTGGTGATTTCTCCATCCTAGATTGTAGGTGTTACTATATGGATTATTCTGGTATAAGGCATTAACACTATCATTAGAAGTGCCCCAGAGGTGTTGGGGCATTCTTCTATGACATGTCCACGGGACTGGCACCAAGGACAAATCTTAACCAAATTGACTGATGATGGCTCTCTAGGAACAATAGCCTCAATCCTCTTGATTAGGCTATCTAAATGGGCTTCCTTGGCTACTATCCCATCCACAAAATATCCTTTCCCTCCTATGGTTCTTTCACTCTCTTGGGTTGATTCCCACTCATGGGTTTTGTCAGCTAAGTCAAATAAGAATTCTCATGCCTTTCTTCATCTGTAAAGGATGTGAATCCCTCAGGGCACATAGACTCTATCATTTGTTTAGTTGGGTAATCAATACCCTCATAAATTATTTGACATAAATGCCATAGGTCTAGGCCATGGTGAGGGCATTCTTGGAGTAGATCCTTGAATCTCTCTATAAGTTTGGAAAATGACTCACTAGGCTTTTGCCTAAACTGAAGGATATCACTTCTAAGCTTATTGGTCTTGTGAGTTGGGAAAAAATTCTTAAGGAAGACAACTGTGAACTGTTCCCATGAGGTTATGGAATTTGTGGGTAACCCATACAACCACTTCTTAGCTTGGTCTTTCAATGCAAAAGTGATAAACCTAAGCTTAACAGCATCATCAGAAAGCTTTTGGATCTTAATTAGAACACATACCTCTTCAAATTCCCTTAGAAATAGGTATGCATCCTCAGAGGTCAACCCATGCAAGTGGGGCAACATAGTGATGTATTGAAATTTGAGTTCAAAATTATTGCCCTGGGCTTGTTGTAGAACTATGCAGGAAGGTTGGGCTCTTCTAGTAGGGTAGAACCTATCTTTCAGAGATTTAGGTGAAGGGTTTTGCTGTTGGTCTCCCATATTGAAGGGTTTTAAAGAGAGCAAACGTATAGGGTTACTACTTGTTGGATCTCTTCTTTCTAATTGATTCTTAGTATTACGTACCCACCTAACACTCATGCAATAGAAAACTACCCACAACTAGAGTAAGACAAGCACAAAAGAATGGATAGCAAAACTTTTTTTTAATGATTTTTTGATTTTTTTTTTTAATGATTTTTTGATTTTTTTGATTTTTTTGATTTTTTTTTTGCTTTTTGGTAGCTTACCGGTAGGGATCTAGGGTTGCTCAGGTCAATTCCTAAGGTACTGCTACAGAGCGAAACCTATCTTTATCATATTGTGAGGCATGACGACCTCCACTAATACAACTATTATTGCAAGTTGATCTTCTCAGGAATTCAAGAAAAGAAAAGGATAAACAAAACAAAGTAAACAAAGAACTTCGATTTACCAAAAGAAAGCGAAAAATAACATGGAACTGTCTCCCCGGCAACGGTGCCAAAAACTTGTTTGAGATTTTAAAATTAACCGCAAGCATACGGATCAGTGTAGCTACGGATCAAACATAGGGAGAGCAGCCACTTTATTTATTTTTTTTGCTTCTTTTAATAATACGAAAGTGAACCGATTAATGATTGTGATCTAATTCTAATTACCGTCCTAAACATATGTATCTAAAATAACGACCTAACCATTCGTCATCTAAGAATTTAAACACACAAGCTACGTAATTAAAATTAAATAAATAAATAATTGAAAATAAACAACCCACACAATTAAAAAAAAACAATATAGGAAAAAATACTGAAATAAAAAAAAAATAAAAAAAAAAGGGATAAAGCTAGGGAGAGACTCACAAGTAGGTTTCTCTACTTAGCCCGAGGGATGCATCATAATATGAGCTTCCCTACTTGACCAGAGAGTCACTCTTATAAGAGTCACTCTACTTGGCTTTAGGGAAAGGGAGACAATTAAAATAAAAACAATAAATTGATGGTTCTATGGCTAGGAGGGGCAAAGCCAACACGTACACTAGCCATGAACCTTGAGGAAAGGGAAAGGAATAATATAACAACTAAAATTAAAATCCTAAATTAAGAAATAAAGGGTAGTTAGAAGAGGGAATGAGAGGGGGGAGAGAAGATTACTGAAGGAGCCTACTTACTTGAATCAATGCTTGAACTTGAAAGCTTGGGTTATTTGAGATACTACCAGTACTAAAAACCAGATCTGGAATAAACCAAATCTGAAATTTCTAGTACTAGAGAAAACAAATCTTGAAAAAAAAATTGAACTTGAAAAAAAAAATGCTCCACGGCTCGTGATCTTGTCACCTAGATCTAAGCCTAGACTATAACTTTAAAAATTACAACTCAATTGCATAAATCATAAACATAAAAAGGTAGAAAAAGAATAAAAGAGTGCTTGCATTAATTGACATAAAAAGCTATTACAAAAGTGATTAAAGTAAAAATAAAGAAGAACTAAAACTAAAGAGAGTAATAAAGGGAGAGAGAGAAGCGAACTAAGCATAAACTAGAAAATAAACTAAGGGGAATAATAATTAATAGGACGGGGAGGAAGGGGCTTTTATAGGGCTTTGGTCTTGCCTCCTTCCTTCTAGAAGTCTTCCTTAAGAAAAGAAAGAAAATTAAATTAAATTAAATCTTGGTAAAAATCTTCATTCTCAGAGATATTGTGTGAGGAAAGAGAGAATCTATTTCTAAAATTAACAAATTCTATTCCTTCCCTGCAATATTAGCCAATATCTTGCACTCTTGATTAAATCAGAAAGGAATATCTGCATAGCATCTTCAAGATCTTGTGAGGTGGCAAGGTGAGAGAATAATCTTCAGGATTTTTAGGAGAGAGGATGTGGTACCAATGAGTGGGTCCCACCTTTGGACAAGTTAGTTCAAGCTTGGACAGTTTCTTAATTCACTTAAAGCACTTTCTCTTGTAGACTTGGAAACTAAAAAAAAAAAAAATAAGAAAAATAAAAGTAGTACTATCCAAAGTGGGGGCAAAATGTACACTTATATCCCTAAGATTTCACACATTATTGTGCTCATCAAGAACCAGAGCATGTCCGACCAATTGGTCAGAGAGGATCTTCACCTACCCATCTTAATGGTCAATGAGGAGCCTATTTTAGGGTCCCTCCTTTAGGGTAGTGATTGAAGATGAAGAAGAGGAATTTGTAGCATATGTCCGATTTGAGCCTCTGAGACGGAGAAAGAAAAGAAGAAGTTGGAGAACATCATTTGAGAAAGAAAAGTCTCAGAAGGCCAAACAGTGGATTTTGAGGAAATGAGTTTCTTCTCTAGGGCAAGAATTCAGAAAAATTCAAATAGCAGACTGATAGGTTTGATGAGTTAGGAGACACCAAGGCTCATCTCAAAGTCTTCCTCAGCATCGCCAAGTCATGGCAACTTGCAGATAAGCAGATAGGGCAGGCCTTCATATTAACCCTATCAGGACCAGCACTGAGGTGCCTCACACCGTTGGAGTCATCATAAACTCAGAACTAGGCAACGATAGTGAAAGCCTTCACCAAGCAGTACTCCTACAATACTGAGGTGGACGTGAAATGTTGGGAGCTTGAGACTTTGAAGCAGCAGCCTAAAGAAGGATTCATCGTCTTCTTAATGAGATTCAGAGACAAAGCCGCCAAGATGGAAGATAAGCCTTCAAAAGCAGGGCAGGTAGAAATGTTGATAGAAAACCTATCAAAACCCTATTATGATGTTCTTTACTATCAACATTTGCAAACTTTTGATGCCTTAATAGCACCGGAACGCATGTGGAGAATAGAATTTTGAGAGAGGCCCAGTATCAAGGATCCTCCCAAGATGCAAAGAAGAACACCCGAGTCGAATGGGAAAAGGGTCCGAAAACTAATGTGGTGAGTGCAGTTCAGCAGTTAGTCTCACCAGCCACTTCTTCACAGCCCTTCATAATACAAGTAGATGCACCCACCCAAAAGGCCTCTCGCCCAAGAAGGCAGTTTTTTGATTTGGGAATGCTCATAATAGCCGCATATGAGAAGTTAAAGAAGCAAGGATTTCTAGGGACAGTGGCTCCAAGAGTGATCAGCAACCATCCTTCAGCTTGGTATAAAGATCATGAGTATTGTGCCTACCACACTCAGAAGGGGCACAATATTGAAAGATGTTTCAATTTATAACATGCAATTCAGGACTTCGTAGACAATGGAACCATTGAGGTCAAAGTCAAATAGCCTCCTAATGTCAATACCAATCCACTCCCTGATCAAGTAAACAATCTGGATGAAGAAACTACAGAGAGTGACCCCACTCAACTCATTGTACCTAGAGCTCAGAAAAATCATATGAATGTTTGTGCTTACAAGAGAGTCATGAGTCAAAGGGCTGGTGTCACACCCCGCTCCAAGTAGACCCAATTTACTATTAGGAATACCGACGGTGTGAGTAAGACACGTACCTGTCTTACAACCTACCAGGATCTCTGATAGCAGTACCTTAACATTTTCACAATCTCACAACACAAACCAACATAAGCAGCAGAATCAGAGTATAGTAGCAGGATTATAAATAAAATGGGGAAAACCATCTAATGGTAATATAATAGCAATAACCAAGTTATTATATTACATTCATCCATGACATATAATATAATCTCAAGAAAATATACAATCCACAACTATATCCAAAAGTATTAAAAGATGATGTACAATCTCACAGTCTGATGTAAACACAGTGATTGCAACCACAGTCCTGTTCATCCTCCTCCGCTTCTGGCATCCACTAGTCGCTCACACCATACTCCGACCCAGAAGATACTAGGTCACCCGCCATTGGCACCACGGTACCTGCATCATCATCTAAAAAAGGATGTATATATGGGGTGAGCTTTCCAACTCGCTCAATGAGGGGTGGGGTCAAACACATCCCAGCAAGATGATAGCAGTAATAATTTATGATGCATGATTGTGGAAATTAAACACATAGTCCATGATGCTCATGATGCAGCTCATTTATTTATTATCCATCTAACAATACAAACTAAGTCTGGCAAATGCTACTACAGCACATTAGGCTATATCCCTCGTCTTGGAAACGACATTGACTATGTAGCATCTCAAACCCTAGCAGTGATTAGAAGCCTGCCAGTCCCCGTATGCATCCATGGGTCACCCAGTAAACCCCTGATAACCCCCTCCTGGTAGTCACGACACCAGAAACACATCGGCCAAGCCAGACAGGTTCTCGCCTTCTGCAACAAACATATCGTACCGTAGGAGTGGCACTTTGGAAAGGCTCATCAAACATACCACAATGGGTTATCCAACACCTCAACCCCTATTGGCAAGGGTGCGTAGCATAGCGAGTGATACCTAACCACATAATACTTCATTCCTTCATAATGATACAGTTAGTATGGATTACATGATACCAGAGAGACCTCAGCCACAAAGTGTAATCCATCTCCAAATACAGTCCCGGGTACACGATACCAGAGAGACCTTGGCCACAAAGTGATACCTAAGACCATTTACCGAATCTAGCATGCAAATAGCAGTTGAGTATAGACTACGCAATACCGGTAACACCTCATCCATGAAGCGTATCCATTTCCAAATGTAGTCCCGGGATACACGATACCAACGAGACCTTGGCCATAAAGTGTAACCCCTGACTATAACTAACTCTAATGCACATAATCAATGCATGAATGCAACATACATATGGCAATCACGGCACCAGTACCACCTTGGCCATGCCGGATTCTGTCACACACACACACATCCAAACACACAGTGATCACGGTATCGATACCACCTCGGCCAATCCCATCATACATTTCCATATAATTCATATCATGATCGTAAAATAACAATTTTAATTAAACATATAATTCTAAGCAAGTGAGCAATTTAATAAATAATAAATATTTTAAAAAATAAACACAGTTCAATCAAATCAATTCCAACTCACGGGAACGTGCGCATCATTGTCCTAGTCACAAAGGGAATCATATATTAGTATGTGCTGGGAAAATTGGGAGGGACCCACACAGGTCACCCCCAAAAGGCATAGACATAGTTCTTAGGTGGCAGTACTGTCACCGAAAACAACCACCGAAAACAGGGCATTTCTGTCACACCCCGTTCACATAGAACCAGGCCAGTGACCGGGTTAACACCGGTTAACCCAAACCTACCAGGATCATCTGATACAGTATCCAACCACAGCATACACACAACTAAGAAAGTGTTCATCAGTTCAGCGGAAGACTTAATTTACCTGTAAATATTCCCATTATACTTGATACCCAAAATGTAATACATAATTAAGTACATGTGGGCCCGTAGGCATGATATTTACACAAAAATAATACAATTTACATATCAAGTACACAAAAGGGATCATCAAAAATCAAAGAGTATAGCTCAGCTCGGTATCAAAGGGACCATCAAAAATCAAGAAGTACAGCTCAGCTCGGTATCGAAGGGATCATCAAAATCAAAGAGTACAGCTCTGCCCGGTATCAAAGGGATCATCAAAAATCAAAGAGTCAAGCTCAGCTCGGTATCAAAACTACGGTCCCGTAGCACAGCCCTCGCACGGGCAATCTGTGCCATGCTCTAATTCCTCGGGGACCCACCAATCCTCTTCAGGGAATTCAACTATGGGGCCCGACCCTTGCTCTTCAGGTTGATGCCCTGCAAAATCATCTAAAAGAGGGGCACACGTGGGATGAGCTCACTAGCTCAGTAAGTGAAAAGAAGGACCACACAGCAGTCCACACAACAATCACAACCATATGCACTATATGTTATGCAATTCGTTTTTAAATCACATCCACCTAACTAACATTACTAAGTCTTGGGTTTAGTGCTACTACAACCACAGTGCGCGTATACTCAGGGTACGAGCTGCGAACTCCATCTTGCGATACGCCCATAGGGCTGTCGGAGAAGGCCCACCATGAGTACTCAGAAAAGTAAAATATACCGACCACCGGCTCTCAACATAAAAGTAAATGATAGAAAATAAAGGTGTTGACTCCAGCAATTTAAAAGCAGTACGATTGGCACTCTTGAATATACCACTGGGATTGCCGACTGTCCTAATGACCAGCCGGGCGTATGTCTAACCGCCACAGTGCCCTGACAACCTCGACCACTACTTCCCCCCAAATGGTAACCCAACACCTCAACCCCTGTTGGGATGGGTCGTAACATGGGAAGATGATAATCCTACACCGCATGCTCCTATATGATATAGTACGATTGTATAGTGCCTCCGTGTCCCATTCCATGGGCCACCATTGCACTCGTTCCCAAGCCGACTATGGCATCTAGTCTATTAATGCATTATGCACAATGATATCAACATTCATCACATAAGCACATCACCATTTGACATTGAGAAAATAAACACAACACGCATGGCGTAAGAATATGAGGATGACTAAGCTACATAGCATTTGCATGATGACATGGCTAGTCTAGATACAATTAAATGAATGCCAAACAAGCCTTGAAACAAGGCCAAACGTCCTCTCCCCACTTACCTGTAGTGTACAAAGACTCACGCCTGGTACGGGTGAGATCCGGTACAAAGACTCACGCCTGGTACGGGTGAGATCCGGTGCGAGAAGCGTAAGATTTGGTGAACCTATCATGAGTGAATGGGGTTAGCATTTCACCACTTTGGGGTCAAAACTAACAAGATTTGGTGGCAAAATCATGTTTAGAATTCTAAAAGAAGGTCGTAAGTCCGTTTTGGGTCCATTCGGAGGTAAAAATCACTTTGGGAGCCTCTCGGGTGGGTCGGACAGCCCACCTATCTTGACCCACTAGTCATGACCGGCGGGTAGGTCGACCCACCGGTCCTGACCCACCGATCATGACCGGCGGGCAGGTCGGCCCATTGGTTGGCCCCGTCGATTGGCCCCGAGGGCCCTGCTAGGACCGACGAACAGGTTGGCCTGTCGGTCAGCCTGTCGGTTGGGCCCGCCGGTTGGCCCCGAGGGCCTGCCCTCTCAGGCGAGTGCCCTCAGGCGGGCCATTTGGCCCACCGGTCTTGGCCCACCGGTCTTGGCAGGAAAATGCCATTTTCTCTGAAACCTTCCCCAACCTTTGGGGGAATCAAATGGGGCTTTTCCAAACCCATTCTCCACACATTCAAGGTCTCATAAGATGGTTTTAACCTAGATCTAGGTTAGATTTAAGGAATGGAAAGCAATCTTACCTTCTTTGCTCAAGAACACCTTCAAAACCCCAAAATCACTTCAAATCACCAATGCTTCTCCAACCTTGTGAACACTTCTTCAAATCCTTCAAAATCAACACATAAACCATCTATTAAACCTTAGATTCATCATCTCAAGGGGGATTTATAACACCTCAAGGAACTCTAACCAAATCAAGGGTTTTACTCGGGTATGGTGAAAGTTTAAGGAACCTAGCCTTTGCTCACCTCTAAACGTAGATCTCGTGCTGGAGATCACTCTTCCGGCATCAGAATGGGAAGATCAAACCTTGGCACCACTGAAATCCATTTCTTCTTCCTCTTCCTTCCCTTTTCCTCTTCTTTCCCTTTTTTTCTCTCTCCTCTTTACTCTTCTCACCAAACGCCCGAGTGTCATAAATGAGAAAAAGGAAAAACATATTGATAGCTATTTATACTTTTTAAAACATCTTGTAACCTCATGGGTGGGTTACTCAGGTGGACGGATGCACCCACCTGTGACCGCCCACCTGAGGGCTGAAAATTGGCCACCAAGTGGGATTTTGATGGAATTCGACTCTCGGCACGAATCTCACTCTCGGCATAAGATATAATATACGTATGCGCTTTAAGATATGGCTATATACCTTCTTTATCCGTATATGGCCTTATGATATGTGCATGTACACGGCTTGGGTACACCCGTCTCCTCTGGCACTGACTCAGACTTGTCTGGCCAGCCGGTGTTTAAAGTCACCCTTGCCATCATGGTCTATAAGGAATCTGCCCTAACCCTCTCCGGTTCGGGTCCTGCATGGTTAAACCGGGTCAACCGTGTAATCAGACTGGGTTTAAGAAGTAGGGTATTACAATTTCCACTAGAAATATCAGACCAATTTCGGTGGAGGTGATAGAGAGCACATAAGGCTCCATTTCCACCAGAAATATACCACCAAAAACAGACCCAGTGGATCCGACGGGCTGTTTCAAGTGGTGGTACAGGGCAATCCAACAAATTGGGACTTTCTGACTCGGGCTCAATTGCCAGGATTGGTTCCGTGGAGTTTGTAGGGAATGTCTCTAGTATCATTCTAAGCCAAGAAAATTCCAATTCCATTAAGCCATTTGGGAGATACGTCGATCAAACGATCGAAACCCTAGTTGGTCTTTTGGTGTTACATGTTACCGGAGCTCATCGGGCTTGGTTCGAGCTTGGCAACAACACCAAGAGGGTAGAACACCCATCCTACAACCTTGAAATGGTGTGTACAATAAGATTCCATCTGTACCTAGCTTTGTCTAGGTTGAAATGAAGAGAGAGAATGGCATGGGAGGTTGTACTTACCCCCGGCAGTGATTTCGGCAATAAGGTGGCAGTCGACACCAAGGTAGGCCTCCAATCCCCTCCTTCTTCCTCTTCTTCTTCCTTTCTCTCCTCTTTCTCTCCTCTCCTATGTTGGGCACAAGGGAAATGAGGAAATGAATCCTCATTTCCCAATTTATAAGTTAAGTGGGCCTTAGGGTCTGTTTGGTTTGGGTTTCTTTTAAACCAATCAGGTTTAAATGAGTTTCGGGGCACGAGGACCCCACATTTAGGTCCATAAGGTGTTCACATCAAGAGTAAGTTGTGGAGGATGATTTGGGATCATCCAAAACCATCTACGATGCGAGTGGCAGGACCCACAGGCATCGGAACCTCGACAGCAGCCTATGAACCCACCAGAAACAGGCACCGGATTCATGCCCAGGCTGCTTTCGGTGGCTTGTCAAGCTATCTTGACAACTTGCAGTCCCATGGTTGGTCTCGCATGGGTGGTTGCCCTCGGACATGCCCAAGGCTTTTTGACAATTATGATGCACACCAAAAATCAAGTGTGGGGAGTCAGGTCACTTACCATCTGGGATCGGAAGGTATGAATCCCCTCCAGTTAGATAGGCATGCAATATATGAACACGTGGGTCATCTCTATCCCTTCGGCAATGTGTAGCCGTGAGCCAAAACCTGGTCGTACTTTCGATCTCTGATCCGAGGCCTATCACAACAGTTTAAATTAGACCAGATTAGGGCACGGGTGTAACATCCCCCCCACCTTACAAGAATTTTGTCCTCGAAATTGAATATACCTGGAAAATCAAACAATCCTGGATACTGCTTCGTCATTTCATCTTCTCGCTCCCAGGATGCTTCCTGTTTGGGGTGGTTCATCCATTTCACTTTGATAAAGGAAATAGTGCGGTTGCGAAGAACATGATCCTTCCGATCAATAATCTTCCCCAGATACTCCACATAGGTATATACCTCATCCAACTCATGGGGTATGTAAGTCAAGACGTGAGTCGGGTCAGAAATGTACTTCCTTAACATAGACATATGGAAGACATCATGTGTACCTTCCAACTCTAGCGGCCAAGCTATCCGATAAGCTACTAGTCTGATCCTTTCTAGTACATCATACGGTCCCATAAACCTTGGACTAAGCTTTCCCTTCTTTTTGAACTGTATCACCCCTTTAACTGGGGAGATCTACAAGAAGACCTTGTCCCCAACACCAAACTCTAGATGTCTCCTCCTAACATCTGCGTAGCTTTTCTATATGGACTGAGCTACCTTGATCCTTTCTCTAATCACATTCATATTCTCACTGGTAGATCGTATCAAGTCTGGACCCAAAATATGTCGCTCACCAACCTCATCCTAATAGAGTGGAGTCTGGCACTTCCTGCCATACTGTGCCTCGAATGGGGACATTCCGATGGTGGCTTGATAACTGTTGTTGTGGGAGAACTCAATAAGGGAAATGTGTTCATCCCAACTATAACTCATATCCAAGGCACATGTTTGGAGTAGGTCCTCCAATGTCTGAATAGTCCTCTCTGATTGACCATCGGTCTGAGGATGAAGCCAGTGCTGAAAGCTAAGTGTGCCCATAGCCTTCTCCACACATGTCCAGAACTTGGAAGTGAACCTGGGATCTCGATCAGAGATGATACTAATTGGTACACCATGCAACCTGATGATGTTATCGACATACAACTTGGCCAACTTGTCTATAGAAAATGTAACCTTAATTGGGATAAAGTGAGCTGCTTTGGTCAATCGGTCCACAACTACCCAAATGGCATCCATACCCTTCTGTGTACTGGGTAGCCTGTGACAAAGTCCATGATAATATTTTCTCATTTCCACTCCAAAATAGGTAGGGACTGTAATAACCCATGGGGCCCCTGTCTCTTAACCTTGACTTGTTGGCATGTGAGGCATCTAGACACATGTGTGGCCACATCAGTCTTCATTCCTTTCCACCAGTAGGAGCCTTTGAGGTCCTTGTACATTTTAGTACTGTTGGGGTGAATGGAGTATGGAGAGCTATGTGCCTCTCTCAAAACTGTGTCTCTCAAATCACCATACTATGCACACACAACCTCCCTTTGAACTTGAGAATCCCGCTTTCAATCACCGAGAAATCTGGGTCCTTTTGGGTTCCTTCCTAGCATTCTGCTATTACCTTCTGCAACTCTACATCAGTAACCTGAGCTACAGTGATCCTATCCACCAGACTAGGTTGTACCACCAATGTCGATAGTGACAAGGTGACACCCTTTACTAATAGTTCCAAGTCTAGTTTATTGGCCTCCTCTAGGAGATACCCATTGGTGGTCAATGATGTAAGAGTCAGTGATTGGGATTTCAGACTAAGTGTATTGTCTACCACATTAGCCTTTCCTGGGTGATAGTGGATAGTATAATCATAATCCTTCATCAGCTCTAACCAACACCTCTGCCTTATGTTGAGCTCCTTTTGGGTGAAGAAGTGCTTGAGGCTCTTATGGTCACTGAAGATCTCACTCTTCTCACCATACAGGTAGTGTCTCTGGATTTTCAGTGTAAAAATCATAGCTAACAACTCCAAATCATGGGTGGGGTAGTTCTTCTCATAATCCTTCAATTGATAGGATGCATAAGCAATGACCTTCCCGTGCTACATCAACACACAAGCCAGTCCTAGCTTAGAGGCATCACTATACACAACCATACCACCAGTATCGATCAGAATAGTCAAAATTGGAGTTGATATCAACCTTTGCCTTAGCTCTTTGAAGATTTTCTCACAAGCATCAGACCACTCAAATTTTACACCCTTCTGTGTGAGTCAGGTCATCGAAGTAGCAATGCAAGAGAAGTTCTCGATAAACCTCCTGTAGTATCCGGCCAATCCCAAAAAACTACGTATATCTTCTACACTCTTAGGAGTCTCCCATTCCAGAACTGCCTTCACCTTGCCTAGGTCAACCTCTATACCCTTGGCTGAAACAAGGTGGCCTAGGAATACCACATGTGACAACCAAAATTCGCACTTGCGGAATTTGGCATAGAGTTGCTTCTCTCTCAGCAGTTGCAATACTAACCTCAGGTGAACACTGCTTTCTTGGATTAGACCAAAATGTCATCAATGAATACTATCACAAACTTATCCAAGACATCCTGGGATACCCGATTCATCAAATCCATAAATGCAGCCGGTGCATTGGTCAACCCAAATGACATTACCAAGAATTCATAATGCCCATACCTTGATCTGAAGGTTATCTTATTGACATTACTATCCTTGATCCTGAGCTGCTGGTATCTTGATCTAAGGTTGATCTTGGAGAACACCTTGGTACCCTGCAACTGATCAAATAAATCATCTAGCCTTGGCAAAGGATACCGGTTCTTAATGGTTAGCTTATTAAGCTCCTGGTAATCGATACACAATCTTATACTTCCGTCTTTCTTCTTGATTAACAATAGCGGTGCTCCCCATAGAGACACGCTAGGTCTAATGAATCCCTTCTTTAGAAGGTCTTGAAGTTGCACCTGCAATTCCTTCAACTCTATGGGGGCCATGCGATAAGGGGCCTTTGACACTGGTGCTGAACCGGGGAGTAGGTCTATAGCAAACTCTTTCTCGATCCGAGGGCAAACCTGTCAAGTCATTCAGGAATACATTGAGAAATTCTATCACCACATCTAGCTTGGTCAATGGCCTAATCTCTACCTCAGTATCCATTATAGATGCTAAGTAGCCTTGACATCCCTTATCTAGTAGCTTCTTCATCTGGAGTGCAGATATGATAACTTTCTTGGGTTTCTTGGGCTTATCCCCTTGGAACACAAACTCATCATCATCACAAGGTCTGAAAATAATAACCTTCTGTGCACATAGCACACTGGCTCTGTATGCGGACAACCAGTCCATTCCTAAAATCACATTGAAGTCAGTCATATCCAACTCAATCAAGTGAGCATTCAACTCATGATCACCTATGGTTACTGGGCATGGCTCATAAATATAGTTAAAACCCGCTACACTTCCTGTAGGGGTGCTCACAGCCAAACATTGAGTCAGTCCCTTGAGTGGAATTCTCATCTTCTTCACAAATGCCGGTGACACGAATGAATACGAAGCTCCTGAGTCAAATAACACGAGCAGGAAATAATGATATCAATAATGTACCTGTCATTACACCAGGTGCAGCCTCAGTATCTTCTGTAGTCATAACAAACACTCTACCCTGTGGTCTCTGGTCTTGTGGGAGTTGTGCTGATCTAGGGACTGAATATCTACTAGGGTCTAGGTGGCATAGTGTAGGGTGCATCACCTGGCCTTCGATGGGGATATGTCCTTGCCATGTGGCCCAGCTGATCACAATGAAAGCATCTCAGGCTCGATACCGAAGACTGAGATACAACACTAGATCGGGAGGGCTAAGAAGTCTGGCTAGCTTCAGGCTTCCTAAACTTCACTGAAGTTGGGTTGCCATTGGGCAATCAGAAGGGTTTGCTACCTCCCCTAGAATCAGTAGATCACATTGGCCTCTTTTCCGTTCCTTACTGAGCCATGTAGTTATCCCTATGCTGGTCTTCAATAGACTTGGCCACTTAGACCACCTCAATATAGGTTTGTAGTTTCAACCCCACAATGGTTGACCCAATACCTGGCCTCAACCCTTTCTCAAACTTCTTCGCTTTAGCTCTGTCACCTCTAAGATGCTCAGGAGAAAAATGGAATAGCTCCTGGAAGCGTTGCTGATACTCGAGCACAGATCGGGAACCTTGAACCAACTGAGAGAACTCACTCTCTCTCCTATCCCGAAAGCTTTTCAAAAAATAGTTCTCAAAGAAGGCCCCTTTGAAGTTTGCCCAAGTGGGATTCTAGTTACTAGCCCTCAGAATAGGCTCGATGGCACTCCACCAATCATCTGTAACTAATAGCACATAAAATTTTCTGCTCATCGGTGCAGCCCATCAGTCTAAAAACCTTTTCCATTCCACCAATCCATCTTGATGGATACAACAGGTCTTACCCCACCTTTGAGAAACATAGGGGCCTAAGCCGTTGAAACTTCTCCATCATTTTTGTCAAGTCTGTCGAGCCCTCTACATGGCCTTGAGCTTGTTCCGACATTGGGTCTTGCACATGCCCATACACTTGTGCCCCACCAGATGTTTGAAAGGTAGCCGATCCAACGGGTATTGGAACAGGTGCCAGTGGAGTAATCCCGGCCATAAATTGGTTTTCCCTTTCTTCCACTTCTCGCATCATGTTATTCATGATGGATGCCACATTCTAGGCTGTAAGTACAGGCGGAGCCAGAGGTGCATTACGGGGTCTACCCAGATTCTGTGTAGGGGAAGCAAGAGGCAATGGGCATGATTGGGATCAGGATCGGGATCGAGATCGGGTGTTCTGACATGACATAATTCCTGTGTAGGAATCCGATTAGTGCACATGCATAAAAAAGGTTGCATGTAATTGGAATACATGCATGCATAGTAGGTCCCACATGTATACGATAGTCAAAATTAGGGTTACGGCATGCGTAAGTGGGGTCCACACATATTAGGATCCTATCACGCATGCATCCCAAAGGGTCACACCATTAAAGTAACAAAAATAAAATCTTAGATTTGAAAAATAAAATTACTTATTTTCTAAAAGAGTCCATTGGAAACAGGGAGTCAAACCACCAAAAATATGGTTTAACCCATCGGAAATATCAGTGGTATTTCTGGTGGGCAAAATAGAGCCCAAAATCTAACTTTTCTCTTCACCAGAAATAGACACCAGAAGCATGCCTAGTGTTTTCGGTGGGCTATTTCCGGTGGCACTAAATCGTCCATAAATAGGCTCGGGTCTTGGCTTATTCACACAAAACCCTATTTACTCTTGTGAGAAAGGTGTGGAAATGGCCAAGGAGTCTTTTGCTACCCATTCCCTACCTTCCTCGTGCTATTTCTTGATTGATCAATGTCGCATTCGCATCCAAGGTCTGTTTTCTCTCTCTGTAACCTAGTTTTTATGATTTTCTTCTCTGTGAGTTTGCATTCAGCCATTTAACTAGGTTTTCCATTCCAAATCCGTAGGAATCATCTTGCAACAATGTCTGGATGCCATGTACGTACCCGACGTGCTCTTATACAAGAGGAGCAAGATGCCGCTAAGCAGTTCAACCCCATTCTGTTCCACTCTGTGGTTGAGCGGGACCGTTGGGAATTCTTTGAGCATGTAATGTAGACCTGGGAGTTTATGTGAGGACCAACGACTTTCATGCATTTTCTCTTCATCAACAGTTTGAGGAGATCGGGTGGTACCGCATCCTAAAACCTAATAGATACTACTACTCCACATTGGTCAGGCTATTCTACTCCAACATGGAATGCGTGAACCGGAGTACCAAAGAGATGTGGATCACCTCCTATGTGAAGGGGGTGGAGATCTCCTTTGACATGGGGCAGTTGGCCAATATTCTGATGTTTAACAACGCCGATGACCTTGTGTATTGCCCACCTCAGACTCCGACATATGAATTTCAGAGTCCCAATACCTTCCAGGAGATCAATGACATGCTGACTAAGGAAGCCAAGGGATGGAACTTTTCAGTCAACTATTTTGCTACTCCAAAGGTTATCTGCCGTGCGATTCAGCTGAATGTCCTCCCCACCTATGGACATTGTAATGAGGTATTCACCCTGTAAGCCTATGTGACATACTATGTGTACATGGGGGTGCAGATACGTCTACCTTACCTCTTAATGTCGACCATGGTGATTCGGTCTAAAAGGCAGGATCACCTAGTAGGGAACCTATGCTATGGGAGGATATTGATTGACATCTTCCACAGCTTTGAAGTGGACTTGGAGGGTGAGGCATGCTTGGATGAAGAGGTCACAGACTTCAACCAAGATTCTCTGAGGAAAATGACCATAGATCTATGGGAGGTGACTTCTATTCCAGGAGAAGGTCAACAGCCTATAGAGGTAGAGGGTGGTAGTGCCGGTGATGTTGGTGGTGCAGGAGGAGAAGCTATTGGGGTTGGTGGGGCTCCACCACCTGATCCCCAGGCTATGGGTTATATGGCGGCTTCTACATCTCAAAGCGCTAGGGGTGCAAGGCCTACAGTCTCACTGATGTTATGGCCAGTTTGGATACCACTATGTCACTAATGAGGAGCATAGACAGCCGCCTCAAGAGCATGGACAGGACCTATTGTTCTATGGACAATAGAGTGGCCTCCCTAGAGGCACAGATGCAGGCGATGGTCTTCCATCTTGGTATTCCGGTGCCTCCTCCAAGAACGCATGGTCCGAACCAGGCTCAGGGCTAAGGATAGAACCAGCAATAGTAGCAGCAAGATTAGTGGCATGTTTGCCACTTTTAGGATTTCCATTTTTATGTTTTATTTGAGTTTGATGTTTTAGGTTTAGTTGAACTTTTACATTATGTCATTTGCTTCAATTGTTTACTTTCCTAGACTTAGGCTAGTTAGGATTTCCTGCTTTTAGTACTTTATTTCTCTTATTAAAGTGTAAGTTGTGTATTCAAATTCTTTATTATAATGAAACGGCTTTAACACCTATATTTGTCTCCTAATTATGCAATTGCTATTATTGTTGTCTTGAGATTTTTATTTAAATCCTAATTTTCCCAAGTTGTGGTTTGGTTGAGATTGTGAGTTAAGGCAGAGCATTGCGCTCTAATACCATAGCTGTCACACCCCACTCCAAGTAGACCCAATTTACTATTAGGAATACCGACGGTGTGAGTAAGACACGTACCTATCTTACAACCTACCAGGATCTCTGATAGCAGTACCTTAACATTTTCACAATCTCACAACACAAACCAACATAAGCAATGGAATCAGAGAATAGTAGTGGGATTATAAATAAAATGGGAAAAACATCTAATGGTAATATAATAGCAATAACTGTGTTATTCTGTTACATTCATCCATGACATATAATATAATCTCAGGAAAATATACAATCCACAACTATATCTAAAAGTATCAAAAGATGATGTACAATCTCACTGTGCGACATAAGCACAGTGTTTGCAAGCACAGTCCTGATCTTGCTCCTCCGCTTCTGGCATCCACCAATCGCTCATATCATACTCCAACCTAGAAGATACTGGGTCACCCACCATTGGCACAATGGTACCTGCATCAACATCTAAAAAGGGATGTATATGTGGGGTGAGCTTTCCAACTCACTCAGTGAGGGGTGGGGTCAGACATATCCAAGCAAGACGATAGCAGTAATAATTTATGATGCATGATTACAAAAATTAAACACATAGTCCATGATGCTCGTGATGTAGTTCATTTATTTATTATCCACCTAACAATATAAACTAAGTTTGGTAAATGCTATGATGGTGCATTAGGCTGTATCCCTTGTCTCAGAAATGACAGCAACTACACAGCAATACAATCCCTAGCCGTGATTAGAAGCCTGCTGGTCCCCATATGCATCCATGGGTCACCCAACAAACCCCTGATAACCCCCTCCTGGTAGTCACGACATCGGTAACACATCGGCCACGTTGGACAAGTTCCCACCTTCTGCAACAGTCACATCGTACAGTGGGAGTGACACTTCAGAAAGGCTCATCAAAAATACCACAATGGGTTATCCAACACCTCAACCTCTACTGGCAAGGATGCATAGCATAGGGAGTGATACCTAACCACATATATACTACATGCCTTTATAATGATACAGTTAGTATGGATTACACGATACCGGAGAGACCTCGACCACAAAGTGTAATCCATCTCCAAATACAGTCCTAGGAACAGGATACTAGAGAGACCTTGGCCACAAAGTAAAACTTGAGACTATTTATCTAATTTAGCATGCAAATAGCAGTTGAGTATGGACTACGCAACACTGGCAAGACCTCGGCCACGAAGCGTGTCCATTTCCAAATGTAATCCCAGGGTACACGATACCAGCGAGACCTTGGCTGCAAAGTGTAACCCGCGACTACAACTTACTCTAATGCGCATAATCAATGCATGAATGCAACATACATACGACAATCATGGCACCGGTACCACCTCGGTCATGCCAGATTCTGTCACACACACACACTTCCAAACACACGGCGATCACAGTACCGGTACTACCTCAACCACACCGAATCCCGTCATACATTTTCATACAATTCATATCATGATTGTAAAATGAAAATTTCAATTAAACAGATAATTCTAAGCATGTGAGAAATTTAATAAATAATAAATATTTCAAAAATAAATACAGTCCATCCCTCACCTTGTTGATCTTTGTTTGGTTTAGGGTTCAAGTAAGGCCACCGAACAATCAAATCAATTCTGACTTTAGGGCATGTGCGCATCACTATCCTAGACACAAAGGGAATAGAACATCAATACGCATCAGGAACATCGGGAGGGACCCACACAGGTCACCCCCAAAAGGCATAGACACTGTTCCTAGGTGACAGTACTATCACTGGAAACAACCATCGAAAACAGGACATTTCCACCAAAAATATCAGACCTGTTGTCGATGGAGGTGACAAAGAACACATAAGGCTCCATATCCAATGGAAATATGCCATCAAAAATAGACCCAGTGGATTTGGTGGGCTGTTTCCAGTGGCGGTACAGGGCAGTCCAACAATTTGGGGCTTTTCGGCCTGGGCCCAATTTTCGGGATTTGTTCCATGGAGTTTATAGGGGATGCCCCTAGCATCATTCTAAGCCAAGAAAATTCCAATTTTATTAAGCCATTTGGGAGATACATCGATCGAATGATCGAAACCCTAATTAGTCTTTTGGCATTACATGTTACTGGAGCTCACTGGGCTTAGTTCTAGCTCAACAACAACACCGAGAGGGTTGAACACCCATCCAACAACCTTGACATGGTGTGTACACCAAGATTTCATCTATACCTAGCTTTGTCTAGGTCAAAATGAAGAGAGAGAGTGGCATGGGAGGTTGTACTTACCCCCGATAGTGATTCCAGCAACAAGGTGGCAGTCGGCACCAAGGTAGGCCTCCAATCCCCTCCTTCTTCATCTTCTTCTTCCTTCCTCTCCTCTTTCTCTCCTCTCCTGTGTTGGGCACAAGGGAAATGAAGAAATGAATCCTCATTTCCCAATTTATAAGTTAAGTGGGTCTTAGGGTCTGTTTTGTTTGTGCCTCTTTTGAACCAATTGGGTTAAAATGATTTTCAGGGCACGAGGACCCCCAGATTTAGGCCCATAAGGTATTCACATCAAGAAGAATGTATGGAGGATGATTTGGGATCATCCAGAACCATTTACGATGTGAGTGGGGGGACCTACGGGCATCAGAACCTCGATAGTAGCCTGTGGACCCACTGGAAACAGGCACCGGATTCATGCCCAGGCTGCTTCTGGTGGCTTATTTCTGGTGGTTGCTGTCTTGACAGCTTGCTGTCCCATGGTTGGTCTTGCACGGGTGGTTGCCCTGAATCCGGTGACATGCCCAAGGCTTTTCAGTAATTATGATGCATGCCAAAAATCAAGTGTGAGGTGTCGGGTCACTTACCATCTGGGATCAAAAGGTATGAATCCCCTCCAGTTAGATAGGCATGCAATGCACAAACATGTGGGGTCATCTATACCCCTTCAACAATGTGTAGCCACGAGCTAAAACCTGGTCGTACTTCCGATCTTCGATCTAAGGCCTTTCACAATAGTTCAAATTAGACCAGATTAGGGCATGGGTGTAACAGCTGGAGTCATAAGGACGCTAGAAGAGAAGAAGAATCAGAAGATCATATGCCCACCGTTTATCCTTCCTCATCCATAGAAGGGTCCACCACACCAAATTACCAACCCCCACCATATTTTCCACCCCCAATATATTATCAACCTCCATCACATTATCAGCCTCCGCCATATCATCAACCTTTTCCCCACCATCAAAGTGGAGGAACCTCTTCATCCTATCACCCCCAGTCTTCATATCCTGCCTCTCATATTACATCATCTTTATACCATCCCACCTCATATCCCTCGTCACCCTCATACCAATCCCATTCTCAAGGTTCAGTGTATAACCCAAAAGAAGGATGGACGGACGAGTACGATTGGAAGGATATGCTTGCACTACCAAATTCCCCAAAGATGACTTCATCAATAGGGTCAGTAAATGCATTAGGGGAAGATCAAGAGAGTTGATCCCACTTCTCTAATTCAGCCTACTGTAACTTCAGAAGACAATCTAGAAGTAATTAAAGAGATTACAGTTGATCTTCTCAGAGCTGTAACCACATTGACCATAGGGGAGCAAATTAAGGAATAAACTTCCTTAATCCATATAGGAAGTGACACAGAGGATGATGAATCTGATAAAGAACAATGAAAAAGAAGATGAGAAGGATGGAGATGACTTTAATTCTTGAGAGGATGATGGGTATCTGGACTGGGATAACTACCAAGGGCCTTGGTACAACGATTATGAAGATGAGTCAGAATATTACTCACCAGAACATCCGACATGTTTCTCAGTCTATGCTATTAGTGGTAATGATCTGATAGTTGACCCAACAGGTGGCATTTACCCTTCCCTTTACATGGGAGGAGATGATTCTATGTCAGATTTAGAAAGTGATGAAGGATCTAGAGATCCAATGCAAGTTTATTTGGATGAACCAGATTCCCTAGTCGAGATGGAACAAAAGTTGTGTGAAGTATACTCCATTGCATTAAAGATGCAGGAAAGGATAGAAGAAATTGATAAAATGTTGGGGGAAGTAACTGTCAGTGATCTTTACTACCGGGAGCAATTGGATGACCTGGAGGAAATAGGACCAGATGACACAATCATTGAGGTGGTAGACACTACATTCTAACAGCTTTCCAATGTAGTCAAGAAGCTACGAACCAGGGCTATGGATATTTGTGGAGGTCTTTGACTTCCCACTGTAAGCAGGGAAGGAGAATCAGAAGAAGAAAATGATTCTAATAGTCACCCTAACCAATAGTGATGATGAAGATAGTTATCCCATGGAGATTATTGTGCAAAAACTAATCAACGTGATGGAAACTAGAAGTGGGAAAGACTACAAGGGCAAGGCTCTAGCAGTAGAACAGCCACGGGCTAATGAGGCTAGAACTAGCAGCATGAAGAAAGATCCAGAGAACCCAGTCTTGGCTCAACTCAAGAAGTCCCAGGCAAATATATCCATTTGGGGATTGTTGATGGTATCCCCTTCGCATCGTGAAGCAGTCCTGAGGTCTCTCGCTAATGTGCAAGTGTCGATTGAGATAAATCTAACACACCTCACACATATAGTAGGGGCAACATATATGGTGTAGTCCCTGATGTTCTTGGATTCTGAGCTTCCTAAGGAAACCCAACACAATTGGGCTCTCCACATTACAGTTGAATGCCTTGACAAAGTGGTTCCCCTGGTTCTTGTTGACAATGGGTCCACTTTGAATGTTCTACCATTGAGATCAACAAAGAGTATTGACATCAACTTGGAAGAAATGAAGCCAACACTCAAACCATAAGGGCATATGATTATACCAAGAGGAAGATCCTTGGCATCATTATCCTTGCTATAAAGATTGGCCCAGTGAAGTTTGATGTTGATTTCCAAGTCATTGATATACCGATAGCTTTTAACATGCTCTTGGGGAGGCCTTGGTTGCATCTTGCAAAGGCGGTGTCCTCTAGTCTCCATAAAAAAATGAAGTTCATTTATGAGGGGAAGGTGGTCTTAATGGGCGGAGATCCTGAAGTGGTTAACACTTTGACCAACATTGAAAATGGGGAAGAACAAGACCAGGAGGTGCAACTGAGTGGTTTTGAATTAGACACCACTTGTACAACCATTGCCAAAGAAGCTCTAAAGGAGAAAATCTCAGCTAACTATTAAGCCATCTGGAGTCTGCCAGTGAATCAAATGATGAAGAATATGTAGTACTTTTCTGGCATAGGGCTAGGAAAATATCATCAAGGAGTTCCAAAGCAGTCTAGTTTGGTAGTGAATATAGGGAAGAATGGTCTCGAGTACACTCTTCCAACTACCAAAGGACAGAAAGTACTGAGGATGACTAGGAAGATCTTTGTCACTTACTACCCTACTCTCAATGGGTACTTTATGAAAGAAGGAGAGGATTTCCCCTTTTGGGGAAATGTGGAGCCATGGTTTAATGAAATTGTAGCAAAAATGCAACCAGGATTTGAAGTGTTCTTTCAAGACCAGTTCGATTGGGTGACTCATGAAGTAGAAAAATAGAAAATGCTAGTCAATGAAGGTGACCTAGATAGCTACATTACTGGAGAGTGGAAGTGGCAATGATTGAAGATAGGTTCACCTCTGGTAAGCCCACAACACTAATCCAATCTAAAGAATTGCCAAGTCCTTGAGTCCTCCTAAAAAGGGATTGGAAAAAGAAGATAAGACTCACTTGGAGTCTACCACTTTCCTTTGATGTGAAAGGCTTCATTTGCTCCCTTCTACAAGAACCAAGGGCCCGAGAGTTGCATGAGCTCAAGCCCATCTTTTTGGAGGAAGCAGCACATATGCAAAACAGAGGAGAGCACAGAGGATGATGGTTTGTATGCACTGTGCCCGAACCAATTGCAATGGGAGGGTTCATGAAAGTGGTCAAAGATGTGACTGAGGCAATGGGATGGCATCCCTCAGCAGGCTCAAAAAGATGGACTTTATAGAAAAGGGATTGAGCAGTCTCCACCGATCTTCACCCCTCAGAAAGTTTGGCTTTCGAGAGGATGAGATTGATCGGCTGGTATTTATGAAGAAGCAGGCACCTATCCAGAGGAACCATTGCACCCCTGAAGAAATAGTAACAACTTTCTTAGAAGAAGAAGAAGAATGCCCTTTACCACATCTCCTCATCCATCAGGCCATTGAACCACTTTTGAACTGGATAAGCATTGGAGAAAACTTCAAGTTTGCTCATGCTATTGAGTCAACCAGTCTAATTACCCCTGGTGAAAGCATCAAGCCAGTTATCAAGTCTATAGTCGAGTCTATTGTTTATGATTCTGTGTCAACCTCACCTCTTGAGAAGAGTCTAGAGTCCTTGTATGTCGAGTCTGTTACTCCTTTCATCAATGAAATTTATGATTCCGAGTATGACTTGCCACCTTTTTCCGATGATGATCTTAATAAATATCAAGAATTAATAAAACAATGCAAACCAAAGAAATCCCAACCCATCCGTGAGGATACTCAGGTTATTAATCTAGGAACTAACCAATGCCTTCAAGAGGTAAAAATTGGCAGTACCTTTAATGACAAAGAAGCAAAGTGAATGATTAATCTTCTAAAGGAATTTGCTAAGGTCTTTGTTTGGTCTTACGGGATATGCTTGGTATCGGCCCCAACATCGTGTAGCATCGATTGCTAACTTACCCTAGGGCAAAGCTGATAAAATAGAAGCTCCAAAGAATGCGGCCAAAATGGAGTGAAAAGATCTAAGAAGAAGTTGTAAAGCAATGGAATGCAGGGTTTCTATAGGTGGTGAAGTACCCTCATTAGTTAGCCAATATTGTACCAGTACCAAAGAAAGATGGGAAGGTACGGATGTGCGTGGACTTTCGAGATCTTAACAAAGTGAGCCCTAAAGATGACTTTCCATTACCCCACATTGATGTATTGGTAGATAATACGACAGGGCATGCTTTGTTATCATTCATGGATGGATTCTTGGGATACAACTAAATAGCCTTCACCCCACTGTGGGAAACCTATTGTTACAAGGTGATGCCTTTTGGACTGAAGAATGCCGGGGCAACTTATCAAAGAGCAACCACGGCCATATTACAGGACATGATGAACAAAGATGTGGAAGTCTATGTGGACAACATGATAGTAAAGTCAAAAGATCGACAGGTGTATATTCCTACATTAAGGTGATTCTTCGAAAGAATCAAGAAGTATCAACTGAAGTTGAACCCTCAGAAGTGTGTGTTCAAGGCAACGGCAGGAAAGTTTTTAGGCTTCTTGGTGAGTGAAAGAGGCATTGAAGTCGACCCTATCAAAATTAATGCAATTCAGGAACACCCATGCTCAGACTAAGAAGCAAATACAAGGATTTCTTGGTCACATCCAGTATATTAGCAGATTCATAGCTCAGTTGACTACAATCTGTGAACCAATTTTCAAGCTACTAAAAAAGGATCAGCTCGGAATGGAATGACCAATGCCAACAAGCCTTTGATAAGATCAAGGAGTACCTTATGAAACAACCAGTATTGACAACTCCAGTGGAAGGTGAACCACTTTTGTTGTATCTGTCTGTGGGAGAATATTCCATGGGTTCTTTACTAGCATAGAAGGAAACAGAAAAGGGGGCAGAGTATGCCATATATTGCCTTAGCAAGAAGTTCCTAGAATATGAGATCCGGTACACATCTTTGAAAGAACTTGTGCTGTGTTGATTTGGGCAACTAAAAGGTTACGACACTACATGGTTTCCTATCCGGTGCATTTGATCTCAAAGATGGATCCCATCAAATATCTCTTCGAGAAACTGGCCTTAATAGGAAGGATGGCCCATTGGTTACTTTTGCTATCAGAGTTTGACATCACCTATGTTACTCAAAAATCTACTAAGGGCCAGGCCATAGCTGATCATTTAGCTTGCTCACCCCACAGAAGATGGAAGATCCTTGGATGATGCCTTTCTCGATAAAGGAATCACAGCGGTAGAGAAAAAAGATACAGTTAATGAATGGCAATTATTCTTTGATGGAGTAACCAATAAGAAGGGATGTGGCACAGGAATATTGCTAGTCACTCCTAACGGCCTTTATTTGCTTTCATCATTTCACCTCGACTTCCACTGTACCAACAATATTACCGAATATGAAGCCTGTGCTTTGGGGCTTGAAAATGCTTTAACCACTAGAGTGAAAAAGATCAAGGTTTACGGAGATTCATCCATTGTCATTTGTCAGACACAAGGAAAGTGGAAAACTAGAGATGAAAAGTTGAAGCCATATCAAGAACATTTAGAAAAGGTGATTGAACACTTTGAGAAGATCTCATTCAAATACTTCCAGAGGGATAACAACAGGTTTGCTGATGCCCTTGTAACCTTGGCTTCTATAGTAGAGTACAACCCTATGGCTAGAGTTCGACCATTTTTGGTAGAACAAAGAAGTAGGCCCATTTATCAGAATTTCGTAAACTCTCTCACTATGGATGGTCGGTCTTAGTTTGCTTGCATAGTGGATTTCATCAGGTAAAGGAAGTACCCAGTCGAAGCAACTGACAGAGAGAAGAAGTTTCTGAGGTGATATGCCACCCAGTTTATTCTCCAAGAGGATTTGTTATATAAGAGATCCTATGATGGAGTACAGTTGTTGTGTGTAGATGAGGAACAAGCTACAACTATCATGGAAGAAATTCATCAAGGTCTTTGTGGACCCACATGAATGCCAAGATGTTATCTAAGAGGATCCTCAGGTTAGGATATTACTGGAACACAATGGAAGCAGATTTCGTGGACTTTGTCAGAAAATATCACAAGTGTCAGATATTTGCTAACATCATACCTATCCTGCCAACCGAGCTGCATTCACTCAGTTCACCTTGGCCATTCTCCACTTGGGGCATCGATATCATTGGAAAATTCAACCCTAAAGCATCCAATGGCCATGAGTTCATCCTGGTAGCTATTGATTATTTCACCAAGTGGGTAGAAGCTCAATCCTATGCTATCCTCACATCTACTAAGGTGGCCAAGTTCATCCAGGAAAACATCATTTCTCGATATAGAGTACCTCAAGAATTGATATCTGATCAGGGATCCCACTTCTAGGCCAAGACCGACAAAATTTGCACAAAGTTCGGTATCAGAAGGCATCGCTCTATCACTTACAGGCCTCAGACCAATGGGACAGTAGAAGCAACTAACAAGAACATCAAATTCATCCTACAAAAAATGGCAGAAACACATAAGGATTGGGCTGATAAGTTACCCCTTGCCTTATGGGCATACCAGACTTTTGTACGATCCTCGATGGGGGCAACCCCTTTCTCTTTGGTATATGGGGTTGAGGTAGTTCTACTCATGAAAATCCTAGTACCATCCCTAAGGGTACTCCTTGATAGTCAGCTACCTGAAGGAGAATAGGTGAACTCCAAATATGATGAGCTCAACTTTCTCGATGAAAGGCATATGAAAGCTATGGATAATCTGAAGAAATATCAACTGAGAATGGCCAGTGCCTTTAATGAGAATGTGAAGCCCCGTCACATAGAGGTGGGTGAACTTGTTCTTCAAGAACAAAGAGCCCCAATTCATGACCCAAGAGGAAAATTCAGGCCCAACTGGAGCGGCCCATTCACTGTCAAAGAAATTCTACTAGGCAAGGCTGTGAAGCTCATAGACTACAACGACGAAGAAATACCCTGACTGGTCAATATGGATCAATTTAAGAAATATTATGTATGAAAGAGTGAATAGCCTAAACTACATCAGACCTAATTCCTGTAGGCAACATCATATGTGCAAGTGCGGTCTCAACCATCTCAAGGCAATAAATTGGTTCTTAAATTAATAATCAAGGTATCTTAAAATGTCATCATAGTTTGTATCCCCAAGAATCGCCATTTGGCATAAAAGGCCATTAGGTATCTGTCATCCACCCATTGGTCCGTCACTTCTTATCCAGGACTCTATCCCCCAAGAATAGCCATTTGGCATATAAGGCCATTAGGTATCTGTCATTTACCTATGGTCCATCCATTCTTATCCAGGATTCTATAACCTAAAAGAAAATTGCCACCTGGCACCAGTTTATCAAGGCCAATTTATTCTCCACGCTTGATCAAAGTCAAAAGAAAAAAAAGAAGAGCTTGATGCAACAGTGGTAAAGGCTTGTTTGAATCATCAGCTAATGAGTAATACTTGGATAAATCATCATATCTCGTTGTTTGTACTGGTTTCAGGAAAATTCATGGGCTCGTTAGATAAGACGTTAAGGAAATGGACCTTAGACATAAATATGAGGGTGCCAATATTGCTGGAATCCATTAATGTGTCATTTCTTGGCCAAGTTGGATGTGTGAAGCTACATCACCAATTACTCCAATAGGTGCCTCAACACTGGGATGCCAACCATAGCGGAGATTCGCCCAACTCTTAATGAATTTTGGATTTGTATGCTAACTCCACCCAAAGGCAGTTTGTTCTAACCCTCTTTGAAGGAAGATTGCTTAGAGGAAATTTAGGATTTCTTCGGATGGAAAGAAGAAGAAGTAAAGCAGTTTGTCAGGTATGCGAATCAACATTCTAAAGGTGGCCCAGATCTTTATCCAATATCTAACAATAGGAGGAATCCATCAATAGAGATCACCTGGATGCTTATTTACTTTGCATGATAGCTCGTTATGTTCTCTACACTCCCAAGCATGGTGCACCATTTGTTTTGATTGAGGTAGTAAACAGTTGAAGAAAGGAGGTGACATCGTCCCTACGGTTCTTGAAGAAACATTCAAGGGATTTGATGACATAAGATATGGCCATAGATTCAGACTAGATCATTATCAGGGGAGTCCTACTATTTTTCAAATTTGGCTCCTCAAGAAACTGAAGCTCACCACACCATTAAGAGAAGCCCTCTCAAAGTTTTTTGTTACCGAGATAAGAGAGAAGTTTCAGAATTCAACCTTATCACTGATTGGGAAAAGTACCTACAAGAAAGCACTAGACAAGATATCATATGGAGGTGTCCAAAGAAGCCATAAGAAGATTTTTTGATGAAGACCCTTGGCCACCACTATGTCAGATTGATGGGATTGACTCACACGTCCTTTTATTTGCCTATGTACATCTGCCGAGAATATGGGCTCGAGGAGACGGACCCAGAAGAGTTAGTGAACTTTCACCCACCTCAAAAATTGTCTCCCCACCTCATTATTCACCTATCCCGTCTATGGTAGGAAAGCGATCCCCCTTTTCTTATAATTTACTTGGTGATGGAATGAAGAAGTATTTGGATTTTCGTGTTATCCCGATTATTCTAAATATGACTTGAATTATGGAATTGATTGTTCCTAAGCATTGCAAGCAAACAAAAAACAAAAACAAAAAAACAAAAAAAATAAAGGGAAGAAAGATTTTCTTTGTGCCAAAAGTAAGTTTCTATAGAGAGGTTGAAATAAAATAATAAACAAACAAGGGGAGGGAAAAAGAAAAAAGAAAGAAAATATCCATATGTTTGTGTTTGCAGGAAATACAGGAACAAATCCCTATGGGTGAGAAGCCATCATCTGAACCGTACTCTGAACCATCCTTATGAAGCACTGAGGAATCCACAGATGCTTCTCCAACCTGCTCCAGCCTCTGGGTCAGGTCCTCAATTAGTGCACCCTGCCGGGTAATCTCTCAACCCTTGGCAACTATCACCTCGCACAGGCCATAGTGCATCCTCCTAATCTCAGCATAGACCTCTAGGGACACCTGAGAAAGAGCATATCAGCCAAAGGAAGTTAAGAGTTAATTGGAAAATGATCAGATACTCACATAATTCTAAGGAATAGGCAGCCCAAGGGAAGCATCTACATCTGTGTTTGGCTCCAGAAGATGAAGGAGACTGGCGTTGGCTGCGTTGGGATAGGTCTAGGTAAGGAAGCCACGAAAGGGGACTTTATCAACCCTGAGAGACCCACCAGCACTGATAGAGGGCCCTGTTTGATCGGTAGCATTGACTTGCGATCGAATAATAGAAGGATCTACATGTCTCACTCTCCCCTAAAAGAACATCAGTCAAGACCAAAACAAGGAAGAATCTGTAAGAAATACTCAAGAAAGGGCAACAAACCACTGAACCATTGAGACTGAGAGGGGTGCACACTATCTTCTCCTCTAGGAAGGCTCCATAGTCCCTATCCGGATCAAGAAAGGAATCCTCCCATACTCCATTAGCCAAGCACCTCATCTCATCTGCAGGTACAATCTCTGGACAATGCATAGTGGGTGGAGGAAGATCGGGAGAAGGGCATGGATCTATGTCTGACCATTGGGGTACTACTCTTTCTCCAAAGTACTAGTCATGGCCCACATGCCCTAGAAAAGGACTCGATTCTCAGACAATTGATGAGCCAAGGCAACTCTCTTGGAATCCAAAAACATAGGTCATGGAATGGTCTCCAAGTAACCTGCACAGCATTAGGCAAATAGAATTTCAGCGTCAGACATGGCATCAGGCCCAGACCACCTAGTTATCTCCCCAATTTATGGCCAGGGGGAAGAAGAATGTCTCAGGATCCCTTAGTTTAGGGCCATGGTTCCTAGGTGCTCAAAACACCAGGGTTGTTTCAAGAAAACAAAGTAAGAAAGTGTAGACCAAATGACTGAAAGGAAATAGATATGAGAAGGAAAGTTACCTGTATAATGTAGCCTGCCCCCTTGAGGCCCCTATCTCCATAGGATAGCAGATCCAGGGACCGCAGGAGATATGCATAGGCAGCCTCGCCCCAATCCCAGGAATCTACTGTGCGAAGATCTTTGAGGAAGAACACCAGGCGGATATCTACTCCCCCTCAGAGGTCACTGAAGAGGCATTAACCCATGACAAACAGCAGAAAGGAATGTGCTATCTGAGACATGTTGCCTGGATTCTCCCCCAAGCCAACTTTCCACCATCGGGCACAAATCTCCCCTAGGCAGATGCATGTTTGGCCAGCTTTATTGGTGATACCAATCAGATCTGTAAACTCCCTGGCAGTCAAAAATCCTGTGGGTAGGTTCATGGATCTACGCCCAAATGGAATTCTTGTCAAGGCATAGAAGCGCTCCATCAGGGCCCCCACCAATGCCGAATTAAACTTCTAGGTCGCTACAACAGCCAGCTGACACAGATAGGTATCATCAACCATCTCCTTCACACTGCGAGGGAGCATCCTATGCTAGGACTGAACCATGCTCAGATGGCCATAGGAGGCCAAGTTAGGTGGTTCCTTCCCCTCATGCTAATGGAAATAAAAAAAATAATAATAATAGCAGCAAAGAGCAAAAACAATACGATAAATAAAAAAAAAAAAAGAGAGAACAACAAAACAGGAATAAAAGGCGATCAAAATAATGAATGAAATGTAAAGACTACTTACCCAGGAACCCCATATGAAGTTGCAGATATGATTCCGACTATTATGAAGAGTCTGCCCGGAATACCAATCGACAAGGCCCTCATACCTGTGAGAAGGACTGTTCTCCCAGAGTCTTCCTCTTCCTCCTTTTAGTCATATTTTTGGAAACTACAAAAGCCCCAGAAATCTTCCAAAATTACAAAAGCCCCAGAATTTTTCCAAAATTGCAAAAGCCCCAGAAACTTTCCTAAATTGGAAGAAGCCCCAAAAAGTTTCTCGATTTACACAAGAGCCCACAAGAATATCAATTCTCCAAATAACTCCTTCGAGAACTAGATGAAGATCTTCAAGAACTTCAAGAACAAGGTGAAAAACTCCAAAAATAGGAAGGGAAATTCCAAGAAAAACTAAAAATTTCCAGGAACTCAATTCACTCAGAAAAGCTAAAATGAAGAATGAATAGGGGAGAGGACCCATTTTATTAAAAAAAAAGTTATTATTTTGGGATTCCAATTCAGAAGTCCAAATTCAATTCAAAGAAGAACCAAAGAATTTAAGGATTCCAAATCAAGCATCAAAATTCAAACCAAATCAATGAACAAAATTCCAAATCAAAAGCAAGAATTAAAAGATTCCAAATCAAGCATCAAAATTCAAACCAAATCAATGAACAAAATTCCAAATCAAAAGCAAGAATTAAAAGATTCCAAATCAAGCATCAAAATTCAAAATTCAAAATTCAAATAAAAAATCCAAATCAATTGTTATTGTCTTTTACAGGGTGGAAAGAGCAGTGAGCTTCTTTCATGTAATTGACAAGGCTAGATAGCCCAGCCTGGTTCAAAACCGCCTGAAAAACCAGATAGCCCAGCCCAGTTCGAAAAAACCCACCTGGAAGACCGTATGGTCCAAATTGGTTCAAAAGAACCAGCCTGGAGACCAAAATTCCCTGAACTGGCACATGTGAAGCCCAGCTAAGGAAAATCAAAGAATAAAGTGTTTTACTTGTTATAGGATTGGAAAAGCAGCGAATTCTTCTCTTATAACCTTCAGTCCCAGATAGTCTAGATTGGGTCAAAGGACCTAGCATGGAGACCAAAATTCCCTGAACTGGCACATGTGAAGCCCAGCTAAGAAAAATCAAAGATCAAAGTACTAACCTTTTTTACAGGATTGGAAGAGCAGTGAATTCCTTTCCACAATTGGCAGCCTCAGGTAAGTCCTCAACTTCAAAGTATTTAGGAGATATTATCAGTTGCATTTTTCAACTCCGTCATAACTAAGCAAGATGATAGTATAGATGGATAGTGCTTAGAAATTTGATTCTGACAATATATGGTACGCCAAAATCAGACCGTCGGATTTACTGTAATCTTCCCTCGAAAATCACATTTTTTCAGCATGCATGTCACGCACACCGACCAGCCAACCAGCTAAGCTAGCCAGCCAACCAGCCACCCCAGCCAAGCTAGCCAGCCAGCCCAACCAACCCAGCCTGGCCTACATGCCCCTACCACATGCTGCGTGCCCCCACTACATAGCTTGCGTGCCCCCGTGACATAGCCCATGTGCCCCCATCGTATGGCTTACTCACCCCTGTCGCATACTGAGCGTCCTCACCACACGGCATGTGTACCCCCACCACACACTATGCGTGCCCCTACTACATAGCCACGCACACCTTGCCTGCACCGTGCGTATGTTGCCCGCACACCCATGCCAGCCTAACCAACACACTATGCACATTGCCTGCACACCCATGCATGCATGAGCCCACTGCCCATGCCCGCACACCCATGCATGTATGCGACCACTGCCCATGCCCGCACCACCTCGGCCTTTACCCGTGCGTCATACATCGTGCACCCGTGATGTCACCCGCACTACCTACCTAAACTAACCATACCTCGGGCACTTTAGTCTGGTCCCGTGCACTGTCGTCAGTGGCTGGGATTGGTGTTTCTCTATCCTCCCACTTTTTTATAAACTATATTTTTTGGCTAAAATTTCTTTCCTCTTGCTTTTCTAAAAATTGCCTTTTTTGGCTAAAATTTCTCTCTCCTCCATTTTTTTCGAAAACCCCCTTTTACCCACTGGACAAAAGTCCTCGCCACCCATTTTTTCCTTCAACTCCCCCCTTTTACCCATTGGACAAAAATCCTATCCCCTTAATTTAGGCAAGAGTTCCCCTTTCGTCCACTGGATAAAGGGATTCCCCCTCTCTTATTTGAACAGAAAAAACTATAAATACCCCCTCCCTTAGAAAAAATAGACCAACACACAAGATTACCCCTTCACTTTTTCATAGTGAAATTTTCCTCCCCTCCCCCTCTTGATTTTCTTCTGATCTTTGAAGCGATCTTTGTCAAGATCCGAAAACTCATTCGGGTCTTCGAAGTGTTTTACGGGATCTTGAAGATCTTCAATCCAAATTCTTAGTTAGATCCAGTTTTTAGTCAAAAATAGTATGTTCTTCAGCCACCTCCCTTAAGTGTTCTTGAGCGTTCTTGAGATAGAAACCCCCCATTTTTTAGGTTCTTCAGGTCTACGGAGAGATTCTTGAGATAGAAACCCCCCCTTTTTTAGGTTCTTTAGATTTACGAAGAGATCTTTGTTAGGATCTAAAACTCTGTTTGGATCTTCAAAGTGTTCTTCGGGACTTTGGAGTTCTTCAATCCATTTTTAGGTCAACCTGTTTCTTTTCAAAAATAGTTGTTCCTAGCTGAACCCCTGCCCAAGTGTCCCTGGAATCTTTTCAGAAATAGCCACTCCCAGCAAAAGCTCTGCCAAAGTGCCACCTCAGCCTAGCCCTCCCTTAGTTTAACCTCAGCAGAAGCTCTGTCAAAGTGCCACCTCATCCTAAATCCAAAAATAGCATTCCCTAACTGAAGCTCTGCCAGAGTGCCACCTCATCCCTAGCTCAGAAATAGCCTTCCCTAGCCGAAGCTCTATTTGAATCCAAATTTGGAAATAGACTTCCCTAAAACCGAAGCTCTGTACGAATCCAAATCTGGAAATAGTCAAAACTCTATTCGAATACCATCACAATTAGCATCTCTCAAGAAAGGAAGTTGAAGGTCAAGGGCATCTTCCTCTGAGCCAGAAGAACATGAAAGATAGTCCGAATCGGTACTAGTCAGGGGCCTACCCCTATTGACCCAAAACAGGGGTTAAGTTCAGGTATAATTTCTTAACCAACTAATTATAATGTAGACTTTATACATGCCTTGTTTTAGTGTATGCAGTAGTTTGAATCCAATTAACGTATATATGCACGACAACTTAGCCATACATATGGAATAGTAACAATTGTGGAAAATATTCATTCTCAAGCATCTAGCAAGAAGACCAGTTGAACAGGGTAGATTGGGTGCTTAACACCTTCCCAACTCTGTAACCTGACACTTACCCTAAATCTTTGGACCAGCCCAAATTTTGTGCCCTTTTCTCAAGAATCAGGCCCACCCCCAGGTCCTAGGCCTATAACCCTAGGCGGTGACTCCAAATCCCAATTGCATGATCCCGATCCCCAAATTGGACCATTATCAAAAACCCCATCTCAATTGACTAATTTTACACTCTTACAAAATAGGCCTCCACATATCACCAAGCAGCGATACGATGGTACGGGGCCCACAAGCAAAGCACACCATGACACGAACCCCTCCCCTCACTTAAAAGTGAAGAATGAGAGAGGAGAGAGGATGGGGGGAGTGCATAGCCCATTTCTCCAGCCACGACCCTCACACATCCACTTCGGTATTGTACGAATACTGCTTGGTGAAGGCTTTCACCCCAATTCTGATTTTGGGCAGTCTCTCACTATGTAAGCAATCTTAGTGCAGGTCCTGATAGGGTTAACATAAAGGCTTGCCCCATCTGGTTGTCTGCAAGTTGCCACTACTTGGCGATGCTAAGAAAAACCTTGAGATGAGCCTTGGGGTCTCCTGACCCATCAAACCTGTTGGTTTACCACTTGAACTTCCCAGGACCCACTGTGGAGTTTTTAGCTGAGGACTGGTGGGTCTCTGAAGATCTTGGGGACAGGGCCAAGTGCTTGTGCAAGAATTGTGTTGCGGGACAACAACACTGATACCAACCCGGGATTCTTTTCATTATTTTATGATGATACCCCTGTTGTGCTCTAGATGTTTAAATTGTAATTCTTGTGTATATATCTGGTCTAAGGGCCCATATGTATATGTACTATGTAATACAATTTGGGTATCAAGAGTATTGGTGTATTTACAGATATATATATATATAAGACTTCTGTTGAAATACATAAATTACTTTCTTTATTTGTGGGTATGATGTGTAGTGGTTACTGTATCAGATAATCCTGGCAGGTTTTGGGTTAACAGGTGTTAACTTGATCACCAGTCCGGTTCTATGTGAATAGGGTGTGACAGCAGTGGTATTAGAGCGCGATGCTCTATCCACTCATAGCATACATGGTAGATCCCTTAGAATCTTATAATAGGACCCCGGGGTTGGGTAAACCTAAAAGCATTAAAGAACGAAAACTTCTAATACGATGAAAAGTCTAAATCCTTGCATTTCTTTTCATGCATGAGAGTAGAAATTAAATAGATTAACAAAGGATTAACGGACCAATTCCATTAACCATTCATTAAATTTTTAACAAAAAAAAGTTTTGGGCAGCATGACGGCTCTATATTGAATTTCCAAAAAATTTACAAAAGTCACCTGATAAACCACGAACATAAAGATAATTACAAAAGATGGGTGACAGCCACTGTCACCACCAAACCACAATGGGATAACTAGTAAAACTCACCCCGAAGATATAAACATCCACATAATACTACCAAGTTCTAAACCATAAGAATGTACCAAAATATACAACCCCCAAAGTATCATAATCATCATCATAAAATAAGGAGAGAGGATTGAAAGACAAGGCTAGAAAAGAGAAAAGTGGAGGATGGCTCCAAAGAGGAAAGTAGAAGGAGGAATTGTCGCTTCATTAATCGTCAGTGGGCGCGATGGATGTATTCCCCCACTTAGGCCGAGACTTGCAATGGAAGTGGTAGTCATAAAAGTCTAGCCAATTGTTTATCAGTACGACCTCCCTTTGTACTCGACAGAAATCGGCGGTGATACCCTTGAAAACTTTGTCTAAGTCCTCTGTGAGAGTCTAGAATTCCGCCTCCATCCTTCCTAACCTATGCTATGTTGCCAATTCCCGATAACACTCCTCCACGTGCTCTGAAATCCTGTCTTACCCGTCTTTCAGGGCACTAATACTGTCCACCAATCTTTGAAAATAAAAAGCCCCACCTGAAGGTGGTGGAGCTCTAAAGTGCGGATCAGCAGCCCTAGTCTCAATGGGCTCCTCCTCGGGGATATCATCCTCATCTAGATGAGGGAAATAGTCCTCATCCTCCTCACTAACATACTCTCCCTCCAAGCCCTCTACCCCATATTCATCAACCTACTGTAGTGCACCCATCGAAACCGACAATCCCATCCTCCTCAGGTTTTCCCTAGTGAACTTGTCTCCTGGATACTCAAAGACCCTGGTGAGTGATCTTCCATTGGGAAAACCGGAATCATTGGGGTGAGCGGTGTGGTACTCCATGGTTTTCATCATGACATAGGGGAGGCAGAGTCAGGAAGCACCCTCTTCAAAGGCCACAAAGATGCAATAAGCATTGTAGGTTGTCATAAAGCTCACCTGGTTCCTGTGACCCACTCTAAGGAGCAGGTTAAACTGGGCCAGGCATGTAAACACTCGAGCATCGGTGGTATAAGCTGTCTCAGACATCGGAAGCTCCTTCCTACCATAGATGGTCCTATAGATATGCTCCTACATCTCTGGGCTCAAGTCTGGGCCCACAACCTTTACCCTTAGGGGGTTGTAGAAATGAGCACCCTTAGCTGAGATACCCAAGATGGCTACCAACAAGTCCACGGTCAAGACAATATTTATCCCCTTCACCAAGCTGGTGAGGGAGTACTCCCCATTCTCATAAGAGACCTCCAAGTTACAGTAGAAATATCAGACGAAGTCTTCATACCATGGGATGCCAGGATAGAGCATGGGGTTCCAACCTAGAGCAGTGAACTAATCCAACATCTGATAAGCACTGAAGTTGTCGGTCACCACTGTCTTCTCCATCATAACAGATTTCTTGGAGAAGGTTGACCATACAACAGTCGTCTCAAAGCTGTGGAACAAGCTCTCATCAAAGTCGGATGGGTCTGTGAAGGCCTCCCTCGCGTGTTGGGCCCATGAGGAAGAGGAACCGGGGTTTGGATTCCTCCTCAGGATGTAGTGGGCTTCCTCCTTTTGGAGGAGGCTGCCTCCTTTCCCTTCCTAGGCAACATCCTGAAAACACCAAGAAGATAAGTAAGTGTAGCTGAACAAAGGATTACTAAGGAATGTGATAAGTAATGTTATAAAAATGGGGGATGAAATAAACCCTATAAGAAGTGACATGAATGAAAGAACCCCGAAGTGCATGTAAAAATATCAAAATGCAATGATATTAAGAGATGAACTTGGAAAGAAATAAAAGAATATGTAATGAGGAAGCATATGAGTGTGGGAACCTACTCAATGCCAAATGTAGTTGAATGGGAAACAATAAGAAAAATCATGGCTAGAGGTCAAAACAAATTGGAAAATGGGGATGGAAACCCCAATACAGTAACTTGAAGAAAATGGAGGTTTTACATTGGGTGAATGTGAGCCAATCATAGTGGAAAGTGAGTATATGCCTACAAAAGAATTAATTAAACTATTTACAAGTAATTGATGGAGGATGGACATAGTGGCATTGTTATTCGTAAGGAAAAATGAAGAAATGAAGAAAAACCCCCCAAAATTTCCAAAGATTTGGCTATAAAGAGATATTTTACATCAAAAGGAAGAAAAACCCAAGCACACACAAATGTATATGACTTCTCTACTAATGTGTGTGTGCATTGAGAGTGAAGAATAGCATGGGAACCATTAATTTGCAATAAAGAAGAAAACCCTAAAACAAAGAAATTAGGGCAAAGAATTTGAGATTTCTATCTATAAATTGGCCAATCAAGGGCAACAAGCCATGGGAAGCATAAATGAATCATCACATTGTCAACAAAACAATTATTCCATGGAGGAAATGAAGTATATGATGAGATTATGAGTTTCTATAATGAAGGAATACCGAGAAACATCATTCTCAAAGAGAAAATGGAGAAAAGGGAACTTAGTTGAGTATTTGAGAAGATGAAGATGAGTTGGACACCGATTTCTTGAGTGGAATCGTGAGTTGGAGCGTGGGATAGGTCCCTCAAATCGCCTTGCTCTGAGTTGGAGACAAGAAATGAGGAAATTAGTGGAATAAGGGTTTTAAAAAGCCCTATTTAAGTCACCTCGGACACGACTGACGGGCCCCAGCCTGACCTTGCCCGTCGATTTTGCCCGTCGATTTGGGTATTAAGGCCCAGAATGGCCTAAATCTGGTATTTTTCGTACTTTATGCCTAGTGGGCCCTAATTAGATGCCAATAGGGGTGTTTTGCCACGTAGTTAAGCATCGTTGTGAGATCCAACTATGTATGGATAAATAATTACGGGTGTGTTTGATCATGTGGTGTGGTGCATCAATGTAACTTGTGATATAAAATACAATTGATTGTGAATTCATATATAAATTTTGTGGCACTCAATCAATGCTTAAATTTTAGGAATAATCCAGGTACAGAACACCATGGTACACACCAGATCTGGTGGTCATGCCCGTGGTACCTCTCATGGTTGACCACCCATTTCCTGTGGACCTCGACCCATGGGGCAATCCTCACATCCACCACCATAAGTGGATCATGATCTAGAGGAAGTTCAAGGTAACCCACCTGTGAACGAAATCCTGGATCCCCACATGTCATCACTCCGGGTGATGTTGCGACACTTATACAACAGTCGTAAGGGTCCTTCCAGCAACAGTTGCTTCAACAGCAAAAAACTTTCATGGCTGCTATGCAACAATACTTGAACTCTGCTCTACAGGGTCAGCCTCCTAGAGGGGTTACTCCACTAGACCCTCCCGTGGGGTCAAGTATTGGAGTGCAATCCGGAGGAACACCGCCTCGGGTTATACCTTAAGATCAATCGGGAGGTACCCCTCCGGTTCCACCATATGGCACTCCACCATTTATGATGCCTCCACCCTATCCGTACTATCCAACTTATCATCCACCATCCACCACTACGGCAAAGGTGGTGGAATCTCTTAAGAAGTACATGCCACCCATCTTCACTAAGGTGGGTAATGACCCGTTGGAGCCAAATTGATGGATCCAAGAGCTGGAGAAAGTATTTGATATTATAGAGTGCATAAAGGCACAAAAGCTTATCTGTGTAAAGTTGCAACTTAGAAATGAAGCTGATTCTTGTTGAAAAGATTCTAAGCCTATATTGTGGCAACTCACCCAGAGCCTACTTGGGAACAATTCAAGGAGTTGTTCTTATCAAATTACTATCCAAAGAGCTTCAGAGACCGCAAGGAGGCAGAGTTTATGGCACTAACTCAAGGAAGAAAAACTGTTATGGAGTATCAGCAATAGTTTGAAAGTTTATTTTATTTTACTCCTCGCCATATGAAGTGGGATGAGAAAAAGGCCCATAAATTTCTAAAGGGGCTGAAGCCATCTATTGGTACAGTGTTGGAGGTGTTGGACATAACTGATTATGCACAAATTGTGCATAAAGCCAAGACAATGGAAGATAAGAAGAAGAGAGAGCCACCCCTTACACCAGGACTGTGGAAGAGGGTAAACCCATATGCTGATTCGGGTAGCCTGAGCAAGAGCTTTCATGGGTCATACTCTTATGGTCCCTCTTACCGATAGCCTTATAGGCCATCAGTTTATCCTTTCCGAAAGCCTTATAGGCCATCAGGTTATCCTTTCCGAACAACTAGTGGACCGGGCGCTACATCTTTTCACCCCAACACTAGTGTGGTGCCTATGGCCTCAAGACCCCCTCATCATCCAGTTGCACCGGGATCAGTACAAAGAGCTCCCGCTCTGGTTTAAGCACCATTGTACCATTGCTATAATTGTCATTCGTACGGGCATTTTGCCAAGGATTGTCGGTACCTAGCAGCGGCACCACCAAATCAGCCCCCTGTCCATAGACCTACATTGACTAAGGGAAACCAGCCTCAAGGAAGGATGTATGCCTTATCAGCTGAGGAGGCCGAAGCAAGTACTGAAGTAGTAGCAGGTACACTCTAAATTAAAAGATTTTGTGATAAATTTTGAGCAACTTGTTATACTTATATGTAATGCAATGCTAGGTGTCTTATCTGTATCAGGTATACTTACATATGTCTTGTTTGATTCAGGAGCTTCGCATTCATTTATGTCCACGAGATTTTCTAGGAAGCTTGATGTGCCATCTAAGACCTTAAAATGCAAGTTAGTTGTTAGCACTCCTACAGGCATAGCAGAACAGTTGAAAGAAGTGTGTGGGCCGTGTTCAATTGAGATTAATGGAAAGAAGTTGGATGCCCAGCTTATCAAATTCAATATGCAAAATTTTGATGTCATTCTGGGTATGGATTGGTTGTCGGCTCCTCGAGCAAATGTGATGTGTGCCAAAAAACAAGTTAAGATGAAGGATGACGAAAGAGTAGAGCTTGTGTATCAAGCTGAAAGGTCAAAGGAGACCTAGAAAAACTATTATCTCTGCCTTACAGGCGGTGAAATTATTAGAAGATGGATGTCAGGGATACCTTGCATCAGTAGTAGATGTGGATGCAAAGGTTACACCATTAGAGGAATTAGAGGTAGTCAAGGAATTCCCTGATGTCTTCCTAGATGATTTAACCCAGCTATCGCCTGACAGAGAGCTGGGGTCCGTTTGATAACGTAACCAGAAACGTGTTTCTGTGTTTTCTTGTTCTCAGAAACACAGAAACGGCATAAATACCGTTTGGTAAAAGTGTTCTGTTCTACTTGTTTCTTGAAACATAAATTGAAATTTATAACAATTTATGCTTCAAGAAACATGAATGACGAAACAAGTTTTACTTGTTTCGCTCGTTTCTCGAAACAAAAATGGGGCACAAAAAATCGATATTGAAGGCGGAGTTTGGCATCACTACCATCACCACCGTCTCCGACTAGCTCTGTCTACGGAGTTCCACTCCATCTTGTCAGCTGTCGTCGATTGGGGTTTCTTCCCACAGATTCCGATGAGGCACTGTCATTTTCCTCGTCGACTCCGCTGCTATGTCTGATAAGATTGGAGCAATTGGCGCTAGCAGTCTTGACTTGAGGAGGATTGTGATCCATGACTATCGAATTCACCATCCCGTAAGAATTATCCATGGAGGCTGAGCTCTGGCTGGGCAGAGGCGCCGGCGGTGGAGCTTGATAAAGCATTTGGGAAGCAACGGCAGAGTATCCATTCTGCTGAGGAACAACCTCAGATGCTTCGTGCTTCATGGATGCTACGAATTGAGAATTTCTCTGATTAACCGCTCCAGTGGGAGTCACCGATACTGCTAGAGACTTGTCACCGATCTCACGGATATCAGGTGAGGGAGGTCCAGCGACACCGCCACCACAAGACAAGAACCTCGCAAACATGCTCTCCGCTTCGGGACTTGAAGAACGAGGTTGTAGGAAATCATCAGCTCCTCCTCCGTCTTCACTGCTACAGTCCACGTAATTTGCAAGCAGGGGGCTCGGGGCAAAGCGAAATCGTATCAGACCGGAATTCAGCTCTTGCTGCTGCGATGGCGATCGGGAACCATGGTTTCTCTACTTTTCTGTTGCAGTTCTCCTTCCGAATGCTTGGAAGTCGAAGGGAACAGAAGATCCATGTCTTTTGAGGATGCTAAAGATGCATACATCCTTGATGATCTGAACTCCAAATTCATCCTTGATGATTGACCCCTCAATTTGCTGCCAAGAAGCATCAGCTTCTGACGCCTGTCTTGTTCAAGGAAATAGTCAGCTGTCATGCCAGAGCATCTATTTCTTCAAGCAAATGGCTCCGATCGTTATCCACCGGAATGTAAATACAACACTGTAATCATCCAATCAAACGGAAACAAGGTTTATCAAACACCCGAAATTCTGTTTCTGTTCCCAGAAACAGAAATTTCTGTTTCTGTCGTTTCTTGAAACAGAAACAGCAGAAACGTTATCAAACGGGCCCCTGGAGTTTGCCATTGATCTAATTCCTGGAGCTGCCCCAGTGTTTAAGGCTCCGTACATAATGGCACCAGCTGAGTTGAAGGAACTGCAGACAGTTGCAAGATTCATTGAAAAAGGGGTTTATACGCCCAAGTGTCTCACCTTGGGCTGCATCAATTTTATTTGTTAAGAAAAAGGATAGTAGTTTACGAATGTGCATTGATTATCGGGAACTGAACAAGTTAACCATCAAGAACCGGTATCCATTGTTGTGCATCGATGATCTATTTGACCAACTGCAAGGTGCTAAGGTGTTTTCAAAGATTGATCTCAGATCCCATTACTACCAGCTCAAGACAAAGAGCAGTGATATACCAAAGACAGCTTTTAGAACCCGATATGGTCATTATAAATTCCTAGTGCTATCATTCGGGCTAACCAATGCACCGGTTACTTTTATGGGTTTAATGAACCGGGTATTTCATGATGTCCTTGATAAGCATCGTTTTCATTGATGACATCTTGATTTACTCGAAGTCGGAAGAAGAACATGCAAGGCACTTGAGGATGGTACTGCAAAGACTAAGAGAACAGCAATTATATGCCAAATTCAGCAAATGTGAATTTTGGCTCAAGCAAGTAGGATTCCTAGGACACGTGGTGTCTGAGAATGGAATCGAAGTAGATCCAAACAAGGTAAAGGCTGTAGTAGAGTGGGAGGTACCCAAGAATATAACAAAGATCAGAAGCTTCTTGGGCTTAGCAAGCTACTACTGGCGCTTCATTAAAAAATTTTCTCAAAATTTTGCACCGATGACTAAGTTGACTAGAAAGGGTGTGAAGTTTGAGTGGTCAAAAGAATGTGAAAATAGCTTTTAAAAGTTAAAGAAGCGGTTAGTGTCAGCTCCTATAAGTGACCATTCCAAATGGTACAGGTGGGATGATAGTTTATACCGATGCATCCAAGATAGGGTTGGGTTGTGTTCTCATGCAGCATGGCAAGGTGGTAGCATATGCATCCAGGCAACTTAAGGAGTATGAGAAGAAATACCTCACTCATGATTTAGAACTAGCAGCAGTCATTTTTTCCTTGAAGATCTGACGTCATTATCTGTTGCGGTTACATTTTAAATTTCAAACAGTGATAACAAAAGCCTTAAGTATTTCTTTACCCAACGAGATCTAAATATGAGGCAGAGAAGATGGCTTAAGCTTATAAAGGACTATGACTGTGATATTCAGTATCACCCAGGCAAAGCTAATGTGGTGGTTGATGCTCTAAGTCAGAAGGTTCAGACGGTATCGCTTTCGTACCTAACTATAGTCCACAGTTGATGCAAGAGGCAATGTTAATGGATGGGATTCTTCTATATGAGGGAGCAACCTTGGAGCTAGAACATCATCCGGATGACGTTAAGCAATTGATCATATCCCTAATAGCCTTACAGGTACATCCATCCATCAGACAAGAGGTGGTAATGAAACAATCTTTGGATCCTGAGCTGTAAAGGATCCGGCTGAAAATTCAAGAGCAGATAATGAATGACCCTGACTTCACAATAACCAACGACGGAGCATTGCTATTTTGGGATAGGTTATATGTGCCTGATGACATAGAGATACAGGACAAGATTGTGAGGGAGGCACACAGTTCTGAATACTCACTTCATCCCAAAAGTATGAAGATGTACAAAGACCTTAAACAAAGCTATTGGTAGCTAACAATGAAGATCACTATTGCTTTGTATGTAGCAAAATGCCTCGTGTATCAGAAGGTCAAGGCAGAAAGGCATCAACCATATGGTACTCTATAGCCACTCCCCATACCAGAGTGAAAATAGGAAAGGATCACCATGGACTTTGTCACAAGGCTACCCTGTACATCTAAAGGAATGGATGCAATTTGAGTGGTAGTTGACAGGCTTACCAAGACTGCTCATTTTATCCCAATCAGGACCAAATACTCCATGGATAAGTTAGCCCAACTTTATATAGATAACATAGTCTATTTACATGGAGTATCGGTAAGTATTGTGTCAGATAGAGACCCGAGATTCACATCAAGATTCTAGAAGAGTCTCCAACAAGCCTTAGGGACACAAGTGAATCTGATACTGCTTTCCATCTACAAACTACTAGGCAATCAAAATAAAAATTACAAATACTGAAAGACATGCTCAGGGCCTGTGCAATGAAAATGTGTGGCAGTTGGGAAGAATACATACCTCTCATGGAGTTTTCCTATAATAATAGCTATCAAACCACAATTGGGATGGCTCTGTATAAGACATTGTATGGCAGAAAGTACAGAACGCCCCTAGATTGGGATGAAGTAGGTGAGCAACGAATGCTTGGGCCAGAAATGATACAGATGACGTGTGACAAGATCGACATCATTCGGGAAAGGATTAAGGGAGCACAATCACGTCAAAAGAGCTATGCAGAAAACTGCAGGAAGGATATTGAATTCCAAGAGGGGGAAAAGGTGTTCCTCAAAATCTCTTCTACCAAAGGGTTGCATAAATTCCAAAGGAAGGGCAAGCTAAGTCCAAGGTATATTGGCCCATTTGAAATCTTGATTCAAGTCGGCTCTGTATTGTATATATTGGCTCTTCCACCTTCCCTCAGCAATGTTCATAATGTGTTCCACGTGTCTATGTTGAAGCTGTACATCCATGATCCATCACATGTGCTGCCTGTGGAACCTAAATATTTAGAAGCTGATATGACCTATGAAGAATAGTCTGCTGAAATCTTAGACCGAAAAATAAAGACTTTTCGCAACCGCTCCATGGTTTATGTGAAGGTTAGATGGGATAATCATTCACTTGAAGAAGCGTCTTGGGAAAAAGAAGATGAACCTGAGCAAGCCATGGCGAGTACCTTATGGAACATGATGGCAAGGGTGACTCTGAACTCATGTTGGCCAGATAAGTTGGAGTCGATGCCTAGTAAAGTCTGTGTGCTCAAGCAATGCACTTGCACATATCACCAGGCCATGTACACACAATAAAAGTACATGGTCGTATTCTATGTTAAGTGCACACGTTAATCAATTACCGAGAATGAAATACGTGTCGGGGTCGAGCCCCATCAAAAGCCCTAATGTTTCGGCTAAAGTTTTGACCGACTAGTGGGTGGCCATAGGTGGGTCAAACCCACCAATGTGACCTACCACTCTGGTTATTAGATATTTTGACTCAAGTTTAAGTAGCATTTATTACCTTTCTTTCTCCTCATTTATTGTTTTACACGGTGGGTGGGAAAAGTAAAGAAGAGAGAGAAAGAGAAGAAAGAGAAGGGAAGGAGGAAGAAAAAGGAGAAGAAGATGCTCATTGTGCGATGTCGGTGTTGAACCTTTTGATTTTGACGTTGGATTAGTGATCTTCATCTCAAGATCTACGATTTGAGGTGAGTAAAGTCTGCATTCCTTTAACCCCCAGGAAACCCTAAGTGAAACCCTTCGATTTGGATAGGAATCTTTTAGATCTTGTTAATCCTACTTGAGATGATGAATCTATGGTTTAATGAAATACCTATCTATTGTTTCTGAAGGTTTTAGAGGAAGAAATTTCAAGATTTAAGAAGCATTAGTTGATCTCTCGAGCTCAGAGGAGATTTGAGGTTTTTAAAGTATCCTTCAGCAAAGAGGTAAAACCCAAGCTTAGAACTTTGAATCGATCCTAGATCTATGTTGGAATCATGATATGTAAGCTTAGATTTGTGAAAGATACGGTCGAATAGGCCCGCGCTAGTTTCTCCAAGGTGGGATGAGTGAAATTTCGATTCTAAATGGTGGGTGCCTGGAAATGGTAAGACCGACCAATCCAGAGCCCGCCTATCCTAGATGGGCTACTGACTTGACCAATGGCACCTGGCCCACCGCTCCTGGCCCATCGGACCTTACAGGGCCCCTGAGTTGAACGGCAGGCAAGGACCGACGGGTACCTTGCCCACCAGTTGACCTATCAATCTGACTCTTCGGGTTCTGATTGGGCCCAAATTTATCGTGCAACCTCCTTTGATGATTCTGAACATGTTGAAATCATCGAACTCCGTTGGTTGTGAACCTAAAGTGGAGACATACTAAGCTTGATCTCTTTATGATAGGTTATACTAGGAACTCACATCATTGCATGCCGGATATTTCTCGTACCAAAGGTGATCATTATACATAATTAGGTAAGTGGGAAGAGGACATTGACTTTATTTTTAGAGTGTTTTTGTATCATTCCACTATTGTTGTAGACTAGCCATATCATCATTTCATTATTGTGTGTAGTCTAGTCATTCACGAATACCATTTGCATGCATTGACATGTGCATTATGAAACTCATTTATGACTTGATATGCTGATATCTTTAATTGTTAAATGCTTATTCTTACTTCGAATTATGAGATGGATGACTTTAAATTATTGAATATGATGCATTGCTAGACTAGATGTCGTAGTCGGCTTGAAAATGAATGCATTAGTGGCCCGTGGAATGGGATGCGGTGGCACTATACAGTCATACTATCTCATATAGGAATATACGGTTAGGAATGACATATCCTTGTGTTACGACCCTTCCCAGTAGGGGTTTAAGTGTTAGGTATATCACTGTAGGGAAGTCCGAGGTTGTGTACCAATGGTGGCAGTTAGAAGTATGCCCGATCGATCACTAGGACGGTAGGTAACTTTGGTGATATAATAAGAGGACCAATCGTACTGCTTTTAAATTAATGTAGGGCAAGGCCCATTTTATTATAATGTAGAGCAAGACCCATTTTACTTTTTCGGTACCCACTATTGGCCTTCTCCGGTAACTCTGTGGGAGTATCGTGGGATGGGGTTCGCCGCTCTTACCTGGGGCATACACGCACTATGGTTGTGAGTAGCACATGACTTATGGCTTAGATATGATATTTAGGTGGTTTAAGATAATAAACTTGGACTTGCATACATATTGGTGCATCTATATTGTGAATGTTTACATGGTCTTTCTTTTCACTTACTGGGCTAGTGAGCTCATGCCACGTGTACATCACTTTTAGATGATCTTGCACGTTATCTGGCTAAAGAGCTAAAGTCTGGACCCACTGTAGAGTTTTTAGCGGAGGACTGGTGGGTCCCTATAGATCTTGGGCAAGGGGTCGAGTGCCCGTGAGAGAGTTGTGTTGCGGGACAGCAACACTGATACCAACCCGGGATTCTTTGGATTATTTTATGATGTTATCCCATTTGTACTATGGATGTTTAAATTGTAATTCTTGTGAATATATCACGCCTACGGGCCCACATGTATATGTACTATGTCATACAATTTGGGTATCAAGAGTATTGGGGTATTTACAGATATATACATATAAGACTTCCGTTGAAATACAGAAATTACTTTCTTTAGTTGTGGGTATGCTATGTAGTGGTTACTGTATCAGATGATCCTGACATGTTTTGGGTTAATAGGTGTTAACTCGATCATCGATCCGGTTCTGTGTGAACAGGGTGTGACATGACGACAGTACATGCTCAGGGTGACAAAATTTGGCAGTTCTTTTCTTTACCCTCCACCAATGGCACAGGCCTTAGCCAAAGAGGGGAAATTTCACCACCTGCCCTGACAATAATGACAAACAGGGAATGATTGAGGTTCGTACTTTTTATCGAAGGATAATTTAGGCCTTTCATGATGACCTAGACACGGCAGCAACCCAAAACCCGGTAGTAGCCCGAAACCCTTACCCGGCCCGAGACCTTTTTATATCCGACCTTATAGCACATGATAATAGCATAGTATAGAAAAATATATTCTAAGTAATCTCTGATGGTGCTGGAACAGTATGAATAAGGATTGCTGGAACACCCCCAGCTTGTAATAGGGTAGAAAATTCTTCCTTGAAAATCTCAAACTTTTACAAGCAAAAAATAGCTCGAAACTCACGTTGTTGGATAGTGCTCGGAAATACAATTCCGACGCTATATTGCATATGAAAATCAGACCACCAAATCTCCGAAAATCACTCTTGGAAGTCAGATTGGGACAGACCAGTCTAGCCCTGGCCCAAAGATTCTTCCCAGGCATGTCAGATTGTTGACGGGCCTGCCAACTTCCCCTTTGAATTTTTACCCAATTTGGCGTGGATCCTTGAAATGCTGCTTTTTTGGATGGCGGGCTAGTTAGAAAAGATTCTATTTTTGGTAGGTTTGTCAAAATTGCTGCTGATAGGTCCAATAGCCTACAAATAGCACATCTTTTGCCATTTTAAGAGTGTGAAAGGAATATGGAGAGACCCCCTTGCTTCATGATTCCTACCCATTCCCTTGTAAGAGAGCCTAGTGTGTAGAGAATGATCATTTCCCCAATCATTAGCCTCCCTTGCCATTTTTAGTATTTTCCTTCACCCAACCATTAGCCCTTTCTAGTTTTAGCCTAGCCTGATGTCCAATCCAAGGACGAAGCTTTGCCCGATTTCTAACTTCTACTTCTACACATCGAAGTTGTGCCAAAATTTTGAAGATTCTCGAGAAACGTGATAGGTCTTTGAGGTGTCATTGAGTGTCTAAGTTCTCTAAAGAAGAAGAGCAAGCAGCAGAGATTATTCCCACCGGAGTCAGGAGACTTCACCAGGATTACATACACATGATCCGGGGACCACCCCTCTTGATTAGGTATAATTTCTTAACAGAGTAGGCATAATGTTGTATATTAAATGTTTAGTTATGGATGAGGTATATGATATATTGGGGAATATTCATATTTAAGCATTTAATAGGAAGACCAGTTCAACCAACTGAAGTGGGTACCTAATGCCTTCCCAATTTCATAATCAGACTCTTACCCTAATCTTTAGACAGACCGAGTCCCACAACCCAGGTCCTATAGCCCTAGGTGGTGACTCCAATTTTTCATGATTCTCAATCCCTAAATTGGCTATTAAATTACCATTGAATACAACCCAAAAAGTGAAAGAGTCCTTTTTTCCCGCAAAATAGACCCCCACATATTTCTAAGTGGTGATATGGTGGTGTCGGGCCTGCGAATGCTGTTCATCGAATGCTCGTTTTACCCCCCGTCCCCCACCGCACCCTTCCCTTTACAATAGGCTCTTGGAAAAGGGTTTTCAAAAGCAAATAATAAACATTCTATGATAGTGTACAAGTACCCCCCCCCCCAAAATATCTATTCATCCTTGTGTTTAAATTGTGGTTGGGATGATGGCATACAATATTGAAAGGGGCAATTACTATCACTCCCCTATGCCCACCCTATATTTACTTAAAAGTCTTCCACTATGAATTTCTTTTCTAATTCCCCCAGAAAAAATAAAAAAATAAAAAAATAAAAATCACCCTTCTTCCTCCCTTGGTATTCTAAAATCCCAGGATTGCACCTCCTTCCTAATAACCTCACCAGTCGCCACTGTATTCAAAGCTTCCCAACCCTGCCCACCTCTGCCTCCATTGCCATGCCCAACCCATTTAATTGGGATAAGGCTAAATTATTGTATAACTGATCTACATTGTTTTCTGCTTAATATTTTACTTATGAAACTTTATAATTGATCAAATTTTCACCAATCAAGCCATTTTAATTCAAAGTTCGGAATTTTTTCATTATCATTCTCTTCAATATTGAAATACAACTCCCTTTGAACTTTTGATACATTCTTTACCATTGATGAGTTGGTGAACTATTAGCTTTTTTATTAAGTTTTAAGAAACTAATTAAATGTTTGTTGGACTTTCGTGCCATCTGAAGCTTGCCTACATGATGAAGGGACCCGAAGATGTGATTTTTGTAGCTTTTTTTTGGGTATTATTGACACTAGGAGTGCTGATGGGAAGGCATCCAAGTGAACTCATATTCATGCTATTTTCACCATATTCAGTATTGCCATCTACAAAGAAAATGGTACTATTGATAGATGTGTTGGACAAATGGCTCTCCCCTCCCACAATGAACATGTTGAAGAACTCTAATCTATTATGAAGCTATCAATCTCATGTTTAGCCACTAATCCACAAGCTTGGCCTGACATGCACTAAGTGTCTGAGAAACTATCATCTTATCTCCGATATTTCTTTAACTATTAAAGCACTTCAAAACTTCTTTCGCAATGCACTAAATTCAATTGTCATGAAATAGTCAAATTTTAAAAAGTATGCACGACTTTGGTTAATTTTATATCTCTATATATTCAATGGGGAATGTCGATTGTGTCTTTACGATGGCTTTTAAATTTGTAAGTTGTCTTTAAGCTATAAGAGACTATTATAAAACTTGCAACTTTAGCCAACATAGGATTTATCATTCCAACTTTGACATAATATTAGATTTGATTTTTATGTCCTTGATTTTTCTTATCCAAAATGACAAAAATGTACAAATATGACTTGGCTATTCAAATTGCTTGCAATCCCAACTTATCATGCACTTATATTGAGGTTACTAACTATAGTGGAAGGCCTATCTCTTTATGCTGATCACAATTATTAGTTGCTTGTGACACTTAAAATCCTTTCTTCTACAAATCCTTGAAATACTAACATGAATTATTGTTTTCAACATGTCAAAACTTACTTTCAAACAAGCAGAGAATTACTTTATAAATATATTTTTATTCGACTAATATGCCAGAACCAAACCACCATCAAATGTCGAACAAAGAGTCTCTCTCTCTCTCTCTCTCTCTCTCTCTCTCTCTCTCTCTCTCTCATATCAAAAAAAGCCACACGTGTAGTTGCACGTGCATATTTACTAGTATATTTGTATATAATATCTCTAATGTTCGTTTTGACAAACGAACATTAAAGTTGTGTTCGGTATGCATTCCCATTCTACGAATGCACATTCTCATTCTCACAACAGTGAATGCATTCTTAGATGAGAATGAGAACATTGTTTGGATGTGTATTTGACAAAAGTGCATTCTTGACCATAAAATTCTCAGTTCAATCATAAAAAAAGAGGCTTATAGAATTCCCAGGCATTCATCAAACACCTGATAGGAAAAATCTATTTGTTAGGTATGTAATAAGGATCAAGTACAATGCATATACAATCAAACACAAAGCAAACCAGAGAACCATCGAGTAGGTGATTGAAAACCATCAATTCCAATTCCATTTTTGATTCCTTTTTAGAAAGATCAACATGGGTTTGCTTGTTCATCCATTACGGCCTCTTGTTTCTTGTAATTTCATCAGATCTACCTGTTTCAAGACCCCAACAGCATTGAGTAATCGTCGCAGTTCAGAATTGGGCTGAGGGGCCACTACATATAGAGGCCAACATGGGGAAAGATTATTGATTTCTACGAATGCAATCTAGAAGCTCCGAATCATTGAAAGCCTGAATCTGATCAATCTGTCCACCAGAAGAGGGTAATTTCTGCGACAAGCATTCATTGGATCTGAAAACCTTGCAAATTAAGGCAAAGAATGCAATATAGAAGAGGTTGATTTGACTGTCGTGCAGAAAACAGAATTCACAATGATGGCAATCGCTTCACTTTCAGAATCTCTATTCTGGTCTACAAGCTCACAAAGGAAAAGCTTGCCCCCACAATGCAAACACAGAATGCATATAAATCGCATTCCAGAATGGGGCTCGTTCTTAGACACGCTCCAGAATCTAAGAACTAGAATGTGAAACAACGATTTTTATTCTCAGAATGTGTTCGTGATGTAGAACGCATTCCAAGAATGCGTAGCAAATGCAGCCTAAATTAAATAGGAAAGTCATTTTTCTTCAGAGTCGGGAGGTTAAGATGGAAATCGCTTCTATCAGCGAGTTCCCTTCATTAGTCAATTCAGGTAATTAAGCTGGTTTGAGGTAACACTTGCAGCCCCAATTTCTTTTTCAGGGAAAAACATAGACACCAAGTGAAAGGCAGTTCCATCCTATTGGGCACCACTGGCCCTATGCCCTATGCCCTATGCCCTATCTAACGCTATAGGGACCATACAATCGATTTGCTACCTCTGTTTTTCCTCTCATTGCTAAAAGGCCAAGATTGATGGTAAGGCTGTAGGCAGATGAAGACAACATCATAGTCTGAAATTCTCACTCCGAAGTCTGAACGATGCTGGTCAGCTTGCTGCTTCATGTGATGTTGTGCCCAATTGTAAATCCTCCTTGCCTTTGTTCCGCTCATAATAATCACACATTCAGAGTTTGGAAAGCATTAAAACAAACCAATATTCACAGTTGTGTTGATAGAAATACCTTAACAGTAACATAAACTTCCGAATCATGTTAAAAAAAAAGAAAAAAACCAACGAATTTCAAGACTACAAAAAATCTCACAAGGCAGAGAAAATTCATGAAATTCAGACTTTTGGAGCAGCACGACTAGAACTTACTGTTGTCGAGAGCTATATCAAAGAGAATAAAATTCTTTTCCTGTCTTCACCCGTCAATTAACTTTAAATACTTTTTCTACATCATGCAACAGTATCTTCCAGAGCTTTTGAACAGGCAGTCCTCAAGGTCTCCATGGAAGAAAGTATTTCAACAGTGCAGAAGCTGGGCCCTCTCTGGCACCATCCTGAAGTTGCAGAGTAGGAATGGTGAAAAGACAAAGAAAGCAGCAGGATGAGTGATAAATATGTATCGCATTTGCATTACTTTATCGAGACATTAACGATCTCCAAGTGGTCAATTTGAAGAAAAGGGATGATGAGGTAAGAAATTGATAAACAACTAGAAACTAGCCAACTACAAGGTCCACACTTAACATTCCAAATATGAGAAAGAGGCAGCATTAGAAAGGGAAACCGACATGACTAACAAAGAACCACTGATCTTAGTAACACAAAGCTCTTTTCTTACCGACATGACTACCAAAGAACCACCGATCTTAGTAACACAGCTCTTTTCTTCATAATCAGTACAGATAAAAGCAGTAAACTGAATAATTGTTGATTCTGTTTCATGCAAACTAAGATCCATCATCACAATACATTTTTTGTTATCCTATTCAACTACATTGAAGTCCCATCAACATTCCTAGGAAAGTATTGATCCATTGATTTTATGTTTAAAATGCTGCACATAGAGGAAAACTCAAGAAAAACCATTAACATTTAAGATGAAAGGTATTTGAAACCATAAAACTAAAAGATGCTTCCAATCAAGAAGGCAAAAAAATCAAGAAAGACCATAACATTTAAGATGAAAGGTTTTCTTTGGCTTGATAACTAGCATCCTAATCATGTGCTCTTTTTTAGATATGGTGACTGTATAAAATATAATGCTGGTTCCACTAAAATGACCAAGTTCTCCTCAATTATCGGGATGGTATTTGGTGTCTAGGTTCTATTACTTCCAATAATCAAATTGAGGTTTGCTCCAGTCTCTATTCTTCTTTGATGAGACCTAGGGGCAGTGGTGATTTAGCTCTATGACTTCCAAATTCTTCTACAAAATTTACCTCCTAAAATTTGATTAGATCAAAATCTCCGAAAGTTCCTTAGGATATAAGATTGTTTGGTTCAGTCCAAATATCCCTAGACATAGTTTTACTGTTTAGCAGGCTTTCACCTTATATCTCCCGACGCAAGAGCTCCTCCTCAAAAGAAACCTTTCTATCTCTAATTGTTGTCTACGTTGGAACTCTCAAGAAAATATAGACCACCTATTATTTTCTTTCTTTTTTATCTAGAGTTGTTTGGAAAGAGATCCTTGGTAAATGTCGGCCTCATCAAACATCTATCCTCCCCTTTCAAAGAGAATGGAGGTGGATCTTTACAAAATCATTGGTAAGTCAATCTATTGACAATATTGAAAAAGTCTGTCGTTAGTGTTGTGATTCATCTTGTTTGGTGGGAAAGAAGTAACAGTAGATGGACCTCTTCATCGAGAGTAGATCTAGGAAAATATTACTTTTGAGATCAGAGATGGACTTCTCCCCACTTCGTTCTACGAGGATGCTTTAAGAAATAGGAATCTAGCCACATGCAAGGTTCAAGGTATCGGGTTTGAACCAGGTTTCGACCACTGGGGAGACTAAAATTTTGAGGATACCAGGGAATTTTTCCCGATATGGTGGAAAATTAAGTTTCGACCCCCAAACAGTGTTTTTTTTGTCTAATTTTTTGTGTACATTATATTTTAAATATTTCTAACACATTCACATCATTAGTTTCATTAAAAAAAAAAAACACAAAGTCTTACTTGTGTGGTGAACCAAAGGTTCGATAATCATTACGCTGACTTGTTAAATGAAATATGTTATAGGTAAATGCATTTTCAAAAACAGAAGAGAGTGTCGAATTCTACAAAAGAAAGCTTGGGTTTCTTTTCAAACTATAACTTATATAGGACCTGGTTCAAGTCGAACCAGTTGTTTCGATCGAAACATGGTCGAAACATGGTCGAAACCTGTGACTTTTAAAAGTTTTAAAAGTCACAGGACATATCGTTTCGACCCTTGAGGATATAGTCGAAACCTGCGAAATTGACCGAGTTCTTGAACCATGGCCACATGTTGGGCTCTTTGTCTCTTCCCCCTTTTTGATGTTATCATTTTTGGTATGTTGTCTTCCATCCCCCCACCCCCCACCCCGCATCCCCTTTAGGCTTCAACGTTGTACTCTCCCCTTTTTCCTTAATTTATTTTACATTCACCCAAAAAAAAAAAAAGACAGTTAACATACCTTGAGTTTAACATGAAAAAAAGAATCTACATCCAAACACCCATGGCATCTACGTGTCAAAATATCCCCGTTTAGCTCTACGACGTGTGTGGCTTGTATGGGCATTCCGAGTGGATTTCTTTGGTTTCTTACTGCAAAGGTTAATCAAAAAAAGGAAAATGTTCACATAGACGTCAAGATATCAGAACGTATATTAAAAGGGAAAAGCACCAACCCCTCTTCCCTACTAAAACACTAAAAATACATAAATAAATTAAATGGCGCAACAGTAAGGCTGCTCCATTGTGATCTAGTGGTCGTGCGTTCAAGTCGGAAAACAGCCTCTCCATGAGGCGGGGGTAAGGCTGCATACATATGGCCCACCCCTCCCCCCCCCCATGCCCACAAGACCCAGCAGTGGTGGGAGCCTCATTCACTGGGTACGCCCTATTTATCGTAAAAAAAAACACAGAAAAGAGTTTCCAGGAGCACCTAACTGTGGCATTCATAAAATAAACAATTGAGGAATTAATATTTAATTAGAAACAGTAGAATAGATAACAAAACATACCAGAAAGTGACTGAGAACAGTATAATTAGGATTATCATTGGAAGAGCCAATAAGGATGAAGTCTACAACAATTGAATAAAGGTAAGTTAGATAAACTAATATAAATATGGATGCATAAACTGTTGTCCAGAAATAATTAAAAAACAAAGCATTTAAAAGATGGGATGCATTTGATATAGATATTCACCGCAAGCCACACCAGCTCATTGGTTACAAGAGGACTCGTTAGTTCATAAATTTCAATGTTTGCCATACAAAACCTGGACCTTGACAAGATTGAAGAAAATCCTATGAGATGCTGCTGCGGCACAGTTAATGAAGACACCAAATTGAGCTGTAATTTTCTAATATAATCTGTGGAGACTAAAACCAACCCTCACATCCATAGTTTTTAAGGTGGTAAGGCGACGGAGGCGTTTGAGGGTCTTTTAGAGTGCCTTAGCGATAAAGTGGGCACAAAACGTCGTCTTATCGATTAAAGCGTTCTTGTGTAATTTTTTTATAAAACCAATCTATTTGGCTCAAATCCTAGTTGAATCCTATTAGTCATATGTTAAGTAAGTATTAAAGGTTCAAATTCATACCAATGTAAGATATTCATCAAGAAAACAAATCAATAAAGTGAATAAACTAAGTTCATCTTCATCAATCATCAATCATCATAACATATTAACATATAATATAAATACATAATTATGAAACAAAATTATAAATATAAAGAAAAGAAGACATAAAAAATACAAGTATTTATTATACTTACCTCTATGATGCCAAAATGAGTGCCTAAGCCCTAAGGTCATGCACTATATTTCTACTCCTGGCAAAGAAGAATGAAGCTCACCGCTGCTGGAGCAAAATGGTGGCCTGGATCAATGGTTCTTCCTTGTTCCTTGATTCCTTCTCAAAGCCCTTTCTTAAAACCCTTGACAAAATCCAAACCCTGTTTGTGAATCGTGTTTTTGTTTTGTTTGTTTTGGTTATTTTTGGTGGAGTAAAGTTGATCCCATACATCTCAAGTGTTAATAAAATCATATACCTACCAATAAAAAATCTATATTTGGAATCTTCATCAAGTAATTTTAAAATGTGTTTAAAAAAAAAAAACCATAAGGCACTTCACGTAAGGCAGAGCACTGCCTTACCATCTCTAGACTGCATCAGCACCAAGGCGCTAGTAAGGCGTCGCCTTAGTAGTGCCTTAAAAACTTCGGCCATCCCACCTTCCCACCCACATCTATCTCATCTCAATCATTATTTTCTTTTTTATTCTTTCATCATCTTTTTCATCCAAGAAGAAGTAAGTATTGTTAAGTTTTTCTTGAATTTCTTCAAGTCTTTTAGAAGGTTGGATGTCACACGTTTTTTTCGGATTAAGCAATCCAGCCATCTGATCGAACTCAAATTTTGACTAGGCATTCAAGAACCCTAATTTGGAGGTCGATTCAAATCTGGGCTCTTTTTGGTGGTTTGATCTTGAGATATTTTCAAAATACCAATTCTGCCCTTCCCTTCTCAAGATCAGGAAAAAAAATTACTGTATTGTGTTCAAATAGTTACTGTTTTGCTTCTGTTTGTTAATTCAACTTAACTCTTGAAATTTACTAAATATCCTACTTGGGATTGGATCATTCGATCTTACATTACCATGGTTTCCCAAGGAGTATGTGATAAACCTTCAAAGTAAGCACGTCACATTGAATTGTATTCACTAACCCGCCAATAGATTGCATTAGTAGGCACCTCTCATCCTACTTGAAATTTGAATTTGTGGCCAAGTAATAGAATTTAGCCACACATTCTTCTATATGCATACTTCATTCCTTCAATAGTGTGAACGTGCATTCATTGCTTGTAGTCTGTAACTAAGATCTCTTGATCATGGTCTCGTTCATCTTGGCCCACATGTTCACCAACCCAATGCCTTGAATAAGGATTATGCTTGTCACACCCCACCCCGCATAAGATGCCGGTGATGTGACTAGGATGCTCTCCGCCAACCTATGACACTGCTAGGATCTTTGAAGCAGTACCTTACTCATAATCCATGACAAGAACCATTCTAAATTAGGCGCAACGGAATTGAAAGATATAATAATGGTACAAGTATTGGGGAAAGAGTTAAAGTGATAGCTATTTTTGACTAGTTTATCAAAAATCAATTACATGACGTAAATAAAATTATATCAAAAGAATACATCATCCAAAAATACACAAAATGATAATGGGAAGCACAACCCTCAGTCATGGCGTATTGTAGGCACAAACGTCGCATGCACAAATGACATCATACTCTGCCATAGAGGAGGATGTGTTACTGCTCATAGGTACCGCTGTACCGACATTGTTATCTAAAAAGGAACATGCACATGGTGTGAGCTTCACTAAGCCCAGTGAGGGATGTGGTTTATGCAAACAAATAAAAATATTTCATGATGCGTAAGTGATGCAGTTCATTTTATTATTAACCACCTAACTTACAACTAAGTCTGGTATGCTATTGCAACACATAAGGCAATATCCTTGGTCCGAAATTGCTATCAGTCACTTAACGATACAAATCCTACTTGCAGTTATGAGCCTACGGGTCTTGGAATGCACCCTTGGTCACCAGCAAACCCCTGATAATCCCATTCCTCATAGACACGGTACTGGAATCATACATCGGCCTTACCAGGTAGTTTTCGCATTCGACAATAATCACATTGTACCGCATAAGTGGCATCCCAGAAAGTCTCATCAAACCTACCACATTGGGTTATCTAACCCCTCACCCCCGGTTGGCAAGGGGTCGTAACATTGGGTGATTATTTTTAACCACCATAATATGTCTTTCATAATGATACAATTAATATGGCAAATGCGGTACCAAAATCACCATCGGGTACACCGCATCCAATTTCCAAGCCTAGCTCTAGTATACATGCAGTTAGTATAGCGTATACGGTACTAGAATTATACATTGGCCACATTGCAACCCATGTCGAAGCCTAGCTCTAATGCACACACAATGCATTATAATGCAACAAAGTGGCGATCATGGTTTCGGAAGTCCCGTCAGCCACACCCAGCCATATACAATCACATTTACATTAGCAGTTTCATATATAAACATTTGATACAATTTAAATAAAGCATTCATGGGATTGTAATAGAAAAAAACACATGTATGATATGGCATTTTATAGTTCTATAAATTTAGGACACTCCAAAAGAAATCAGACCACCACTCACCTCATCTACTGGCTTGGTGAAGAAATTCCCAAGGAAGAATGCCCGAAAAATGCCCCACTAGGCCTCACCGGAAAGTTATTGTCTCTATCCTAATTACAAGTGTAATTGGTGTTAAAAAGTGTCTTCAAGAGTCCCCTAGAGGGTCCCTTAAAATCCCCAAAACTACCCTAAGGATAGTTCAGTAGGTCCAACGGCAGATCTCACCGAATCTACTGGTGACATAAACAGAGAGCAAAATCCAATTTTACATCTTAGACATTCCACCGGTAGATCAGACATCTACCAGTATGGATTTACGGTGATATAAACAGAGGGCTGAAATTTATCAGACCATCCACCGGTAGATGGGTACCGGTTGATGATAGCTGATCTACTGGTGATAGCCTAGAAAGTGCTATTCTCTACAGGGCTGAACCACCTCGGGTCTGGTGGCCGTGTTTGGTTCTGTGGGGGGGGGGGGGAGGTTGTAGAGTGTCTTCCCACCTTACATTTAAGTCCGGGTGATTGTGTTTTCACCGGGCCAATAAGGAGCTATGCCTATTCTTCGATTGAAACACTAAACCCACTTTGAGCTAAAAATCTTCTCGGAGCTTGGGAAACACTTTTGGAGCTCGGGAAGGGTATGGGGGAGTACAATGCACACTACCCCGGATAGCCAAGGTCCTTGGGGTTGAGGTGTACCCCTCTAACTCGGCAGAACCCTGAAATCGAACTTACCCAAATCCAAAATGGAGAGGAAAAAGGGAAAAAGAAGAGCTCCCTTACTTTTGGAAGTACTGGCAACAATCGGGGGTTGGCCGATCCTCGCTTGTCCCTTATTCTCCTTTTTCTCCTTCTTTTCCCCCCTCTCCCACATTTTAGGGCTTGTGAAATGAGCTCACAAGCAAGGATTAAAGTATCGATATCGGTCGTTGTATTGGTTGGTNTTGTGGAGTAAAGTTGATCCCATACATCTCAAGTATTAACAAAACCATACACCTATCAATAAAAAATCTATATTTGGAATCTTCATCAAGTAATTTTAAAATATGTTTAAAAAAAAAAAAAAAAAAAAACCCATAAGGCGCTACTTCACGTAAGGCAGAGCACTGTCTTACCATCTATAGACCGCATCAGCGCCAAGGCGTTGGTAAGGCGACGCCTTAGCAACGCCTCGCCTTACCAACGCCTTAAAAACTATGCTCACATCTAAATAATGACCAATATCCTGGTCAATTCTGAAGTATGAACATCTTATCGAATTCCATGCATAAAAAAATATGTTTTGTCTGCAACTGTTTAAGCCAGCCTATAATTCCAATCTGATGCAGGAAAATAACAGAGTACTTATTTTAGTCAAATAAGTACTGGAATCGGTTATACGTACATTGGGCATGTTAACAGCCAAATTAGGGTAGAATGCATAAGTGAATAATGAGATCACTCAAGCCTTTATTTATAATAAGCACGACAAAAGGAAAATACAATTATGCCCCCCATCCACCGCCCCTCATTAATTAGGGAAAGGCCTAATGTTTGGTACTATCATGATGTACTGGATTATGAGCGATACTGATAGCAGCCTTGTTATTACAGTAAAGCATCATTGGAAGACAAACAGGTACACCTATATCCAATAGTGTACATAACCACAACTCACAAATCCCTTGTGCCATAGCACGAAACTCTACTTCAGCACTAAATCTAGCCACCACATTTTGCCTCTTGCTACACCAAGTGACGAGATTCCCACACACGAAGGTACAATAACTTGAGATGGATTTTCTGTAAGATGATCCAGCCCAATCAATATCTATATAGGCTTCAACTCTGAGATGATCTTGATGAGATAAAAGAATCTTTTTCAAAGAATCCGTTTTCCTGGAGCAGACTTCAAATATCTCAAGATACGTTGAACTACCTTCCATATGGGAGGAATACGGATCATGTATAAACTGACTATCAAAGTTATAGCCACAACAATATCAGGCCAAGTATGGGAGAGAGATAGAGCAATTTGCCTACCAATCATCAATAACGCCCTTTGTCAACAGATTCACTCTCCTTTTCCTTGAGCCATGTACTAGCTTCCATAAGAGTATCAGAAGGACGACAACCAATAAACCAGCCTCTGACAGTTAAATCAAGGATGTACCTCCTTTTGAAAATCGAGCAACTTCAATCCCAAGAAAGTACCTTAGTTTTCCAAGATCCTTTATTTCAAACTCTTGACTAAGAAAGTCCTTGAGGCAACCAATCTCAGCATTGTCATTCCCCTGTCACCATAATGCCATCCACATAGGCGATGAGACTAGTAATTTTATCACGAAACCTCATTATGAACAATGTGTGGTCAGCATTGCTTTATTTATATCCCATAGATGTCGTCTTTTGAAATCCCGAACCACGCTCTAGGTGACTACTTCAAATCATAGAGAGCACGCTTCAACCTACAGGCCTTGCCCTGAGTTCCCTTACTGGAGAAACCTAGTGGAATCTCCATGTACACTTCCTTATAGAGCTCTACATGGCAGAAAGCATTCTTGATATCAAATTGAGATCCCATCCTAGTTTCACAGCACACGAGAGCAACACTCACGTAGAGGTCAATTTGGCAACCGGTACAAACATCTCATGGTAGTCAATTCCAAGGTTTGAAATTTCATTTCAATTCTGTGTTTCGGTGGTTTCAGAAACACCGAAATACAGAAATTTCGGCGAGATTTCGCCAAAATGGTGTATTTTTTTTTTTTCGATTTACTGTTTTGGTGGTCAAACGGCCATATTTTGACCTAAAACTTGGTGGGTAGCTTATTTTAAGGTTAATAAACAGGCTTAGAACATAAAAATGCAAAAATATTAGAACATGACATTGTTTTAGAGTTGCACCTTTGTTTGGCAGCAACCGTCGAACTGTTTTGGAAATTTTACCAACAGGTATTTATATACTATTTCAAAAAAAAATGGTTTTGGAGAAAGAACTTTACCTTTCCTAAGCTTTGAATGTGTAGATCTTCTTGTATGAGTCCAATAGAAGTCAAAATGTGTGATGATATGGCTAATTAGAGGCTTGTCGGAGTGTTTTTCCTTCAAAATATGCAAATGGAACTGAAACCATCGAGACAGGTGAGACAGAGTCAAAATTTCAGCGAGATACCAAAACGATACCAAAATTTTGACTGTCTCAACGAAATTGTGTATTTATAAGCCTTGGAATGTATCGTTTCAGCAAAATACCGAAATGATGCCAAAATTTTGATCGAAATTTGGTACAACTCTTATTTGGTGCCTAATTTCATTTTGGTAAAAAAAAACTACCAAAATTTCAGCGAGATTTCAAACCATGGTCAATTCCATATGTCTGACTAAACCCTTTAGCCACAAGCCTTGCCTTGTACCTGTCCACTGAGCCATCTGTCTTCTGCTTCACCACAAATACCCACTTACAACAAATTAGTTTTTTCCCAGGAGGAAGAGTCACAAGTTCAAATGTAGCATTCTTTTTTAGGGCATCCATTTCTTCCACCATTGCAGCCTTTCAATTTCCATTTGCAAGAGTTTCCTGCCAATTCTAGGGAACGCGAACAAAAGAAGAGAAGACACAAAAGTACGATAGGAGGTAAAAACGGAATCATATGAAACAACCTGGGATATGGGGTGTTGAGTATAAATTCTAGTGCCTTTTCTCAGAGCAACAGGTTATTCAGAAGAAGAAATTATACCTAAAGTAATAGGCTCAATCGCCTTTGGATCCAGGGCTGACGAGGGGATGCGTAAAGGTACTATAGTGGTGGTGATGGTCTGAAGTTACTTATTTTTGGTGTGGTCTCTACAATAGACCTAAAGATTTGAATCATCAAGCTGTCCTGAAATTCACCAATAGTTCTCCAGACAGGAGTCATCTCCCCCTGAGCTGGAACATCAATCTTTATCCCCTCACTTTCTCTGAACAGAATAACCATCAAAGGAGGATGGTGGAGAAAACAGATTCAGAGTCACCCCTTCACTATCAATACCAGAATCCCCCCGAAGAGGTGACGAGGAGTTGTAACCAACAGATTCATGAAGAATAACATCCATTGTTACCATAGTATGTCAAGTAGGAACACTTGTATCCTTTTCGTGTAGGAGAATAACCCAGAAAGATATGCTTCATGCTATGAGGATCCAATTTTTCTGGTGAGTGATGATCCCTAGCATAGCAAGTACACCCGAAAGTCTTTAAGGGTACCATGGTTGTCATGGCATCGCCTAAGCGGCGATTTGGCGTCCTGGCAGAAAAAGAAGTTCATGGCAGTGCTACGATTTACGTGATTCACACATGGCAGTCCCCATTGGCTGATAGGCGTCGCTATGGACCAAGTCACACCTGATTCACTAGGCGGTCGATTTTTTGTAACATGCAAGGTAATTTTGATAGGGCTATGTTGATTTTTGACGATTTGATGTTGCTTAATGATGGTTTTATATGTTATAGGATACATATTGTAGGCTTGTAGCATGCTAAATAACTTTAGAAAATAGAAAAAATAAAAAAGTAGCATACTAAATAACTATAGAAAATAAAGAAAATAAAAAATGACACATGGACGATTTGACCGTTATGGCAACTCCATAACGGGCAATTCATCGCCAAATCGATTAGCCACCCCTCCACCGCCTTGGATCGATTTAACGCCGTGACAGCTATGAAAGGTACTAAAAAAGGTGAATCTCCTTGAAGAACATCAACAGGAGTCCGAGAATCTAGAGCTCGAGTAGGCATGTGGTTGATAAAGTAAGCAACAGTGGGTACAGCATCACTCTAGTACTGAGAGGGAATCTGTCGAGAAAACATCATAGCTCGGGCAATATCCAGTAAATGCATGTTCTTGCGTTCAACCACTCCATTCTGAGTTGGATTACCAGTGCATCTTTTCTGATGAAAGATCCCATGCTTAGCAAGGTATTTTCACTCCGGAGAATCTTCAAAGTGGCATTTAACTGGGTCTGAATCATCTTGTGGAACCGCTAAAAACAACTTAAAACTTCACTTTTGAGCTACATGATATAAACCTAGGTAGTTATAGAATGACAATCAATGAAAGACATAAACCATTGATTCCTAAAAATGGATGTCCAACGAGACGGAGCCCACATTAGAATGAACCAAATGAAGATTTGAAAGAACTTTTATTTAAAGATAAATAAATGGAATAAGTCTATTCAGCCAGAGTACAAGCCTCACAAAAAAATTGATCCTTATTACATTTAAACAATGCGGAAATAAAAGAGATAAGGTCCCAATTGATGGGTGTCCTAAACAACAGTGCCATTGACGTAAATCAGAAGAAGCAGTGTAGCTGTTGAGGGGTAATAGAAACTATAGCCATAGGAAGACAACCATTATCAAACAAATAAATACCACCCTGCACCTTACCACAATCAATAGCCTTCCCTGTTACCAGATCTTGAAATATGCAATGGGAAGGGAAAAAAATGTTACTTTACAATTCAAGTCCTTATTAAGGCTACTAATGGATAACAAGTTATTAGCAATATTAGGGATATGTAAAACTGAAGAAAAAGTGATAGAAGAACACTGAATAAAACCCTTTCCGGAGACAGATGATAGGGTGCCATCTGCTACCCTAACTTTATCTCTACCAAAGGTGGGTGAATACTGGTGAAAAGCGGGAGGAACCAATCATATGATCAGTGGCATCGGTGCCCATAATCCAGGGACTGGAGACTACCGACACACAATAACCACCGGACAAAATACCTAAATAAGCAAAGTTGGAACCTGAAGGGACTGAATTGGTAGGAGTCGACGAATTATAAGCCTTCATCATACGTCTAAAAGCCTAGAGTTCCTCCTGGGAGAGACCTATATCAGTTGCAAGTGGGGTGTCTACAATCTCATCCTAATTGGCTTTGTAACTAGATCGACCATAAACACGCTTTGCCTCAAAATCAGCAAGTTTCCTTGAAGCTTCCAACAAGTTGCCTTGGTATGGTATGGCTTGTTTCAGTGTTCATATTTAACAATCTCCTTGGTGGTATCACCAGTACGAATTGCTCCTTCAGTAGTAGTGAAACCAGTCCGTAGGCTGATTTTTCAATAGTGGGAAGATGAAGCATAGAGTTGCAACACTCCTCCACATGAACCAGTGCAAAGGACTATTCCAGAGTAGGGAAGGGAGATGTGCTAAGTACCTAGACACGAATCTGATCATACTCAACATTCAAACCAGCTAAGAAATCATACACCCTGATTTTGTCCACATGCTTTGTATAGGGAGCAATGTCTTCAGCACTAGAAGGGTGATAGTCTGCAAAGTGTCAAGCTCATGGCACAGAGTTCGAAGTGCAGCATAGTATTTGGACACAGAGGTCCTACTAAGTAGTGGTACGAACTTTCTTGCGAAGATCAAATACCTGAGCATCATTCCCTATTTGTCTATAAGTTTCCTTGGCAGCAGTCAGATCTAAGTAGTTTCTAACAAGAATCCTCTAGAAATAGACTGATGAATAGACTTGATCAGAAAAGATATTACTAGAGACTCATTGGTGATCCGTTTGTCCCGAGGGGTACCCTCTTCAAAGGGTTTCTTTGATTTTCCTGTGAGAAGTCCAGTGAGACATTTGCCAGCAATAGTGAGGTAGGTAGATCTGGACCAGATGAGGTAATTAGTTCCCTCCAATTTCACAGAGCAAACACCAAAAGGTATGTATTCATTGCGACCTTGCCCATCAGATCCCATGGTTGCAATAGTTACTTCAGACATAATGGCACCAAGGAGAAATCGACAATGATAGGGATAAATCTAAAATCTTCAAAACCAGTAGTCATAAAGTGCTCAAACTTGGATCGAGTTGCCCTGTAGGGGTATTGAATCATTCCTCCAAATATAACTTGCTTTTGATAGGGGACTAGTGAGATGGACAACTAGCGTTTTGGGAGAAAACCCTAATTCAGAGAACAGAGATCACACACCAAAACTTGGCATATAGGCCCACAAGTAGGGTCAATCTCCTCTCTACAGGTGTGGAGGATCTCCTTCAAAAATCAATTGAATCTGAGAGGGGAATCCCAAAAATCGATGGAGTCAGGGTTTTGGAGAAAACCCTCATTTCCGAAATTGTAGTGGGTATGGTCTTCAATCCTGCAAGCAATGATGGATACTTCTTCAAGGTGCAATACTTGATCTTCAAGAGGAGGTTTGATCTTAACTGCCAAAAAGAATCAAACCCTAAGAAGAGATGATTAAAAAATCGCAAGGTAGGGAAAGGTACTCCAATTGCTAACTAGCAGGATTTTAGGGTTTAAAACATTGAGGTAATGTATAGGACCAACAACATTCATATGAATCACCTCATTAGTGCTGCCCTATGGGGAATTAGGGAGACAGAAAGAGAAGAAGATCGACGTTGAGAAGAAGGTGGAGGTTGAGAAGGGATGGAGGCTTGTGATTTAGGAAGGAGAAGGGAAAGGCTAAAAAAAACCTAGATAAAAAAAGTGGCTCTGATACCATGTTAACAAACAAATTAGGGTAGAGTTGAGTGAATAATGAGATCACTCAAGCCTTTATTTATAATAAGCAAGACAAAAGGAAAAATACAAGTATGCCCCCCCCCAAAAAAAATCCACCGCCCCTTTAATTAGGGTCGGTGGAGGTGGAAAGACCTAAAAAAAAAATCCCATGCAGCATTAATTACATGATTCAACAGGGCATATGATCCAATGGGTTTTCAATGCAATGGTCTACTTCAACGATCATCTTTAATGAGTTCTATTTTTTGGCATTTTAGAGTCTAGTTTCTATTTTCCTTTAACTTTTATTTTCACCTTTCCTTGTAGACACAGGATATCTTAAAAGAGCATATTTCATCTTCTATCTGCGGATTCAAGATATAAGTTTATATTTTAGAGTGGTATTGGAAAATTATAAATACTAAATAGGCCCCAAATTTTATATTTATCAAGCAATCACCACCTAAGCATCTAGGTGCCTTCTTGGGTCCTTCAAGGCAACGGCACGCCTTTATTGATTGATGCAAGAAAGATGACTGCCTTAGATGCCGAGGCATCACCTAGGAAGCCTTGGCATTGCCTTGGACACCAAATGTCACCTTGTGGCCTTGTAACAGCACGCCATAAATTAAATCAGTTTTTTGACACTTCATCAGTTTACATTGATTTATCTTTATTGCCCTCCTTATGAATATGCTTACAGAATATCTGCTTTGTTAATTATATGTTGGTTTTCTCATATAAGACCATTACTAGCATAATTATACCATATTGCATTGCTATGGCTCCTATGTTGCATATAAGCATAATTATATAAAATTACCATTGTGATATAACATATACTGCATGCCTAGGGCTCCTAGGCAAGCGCCTTGTCACCTTGGGTCGCCTATTCACCTTGACAACTATGTTGTAGGGGTCATGAATATCATCATCTAAGCACTGGAATCATAATTGGCATGGCATCTAAATGATCCCTAGTGTTGGAGGGAAAGAATCAAGGCAACCCCAACAATGCGTCAAGGCATCGCCTAGGTGACAAACTAAGGCACCCTTTGCTTGCCAACTATTACTGGAATAACTATTTTGTTTATGCCATGTGGATTCATGACAGTGGAGATGGACTTTTTTACATGCTAAGGTGGAATCCTTGGTAAAATTAGGCAGATACTCTAGGACTTCTCACAGGGGATTCCTTAAATCTGAAGTGATTAAATTAAATTTTCATTTGTAAAGTGAAAATTAAGAGGGAGGCTTGAGAGCTGTTTTCAGTTGTTTATTCTTGAGGAATTTTTCCAGTATTGTCAGTTTTTCATTCTGTTGTTTAGCCTTGGGGTCTGGTGTGGAATTCATTGTCTTTTGCTCATCAAACAAATTTCCATTGATGCTAATCAGGAGTCTCAAAGAAGCCAGGGGTGGAGGGAGGGAAAAAAGAGAAAAGGTTACCCCTAACACAACCCACTAGCACTTCAAGACTACAGCAGCACACGCATCCAGTTACCAACCACGTTCCACATTATTTGTTCCAAAAAAAACATATACACATCATCTCACTTCAACAACTGATGGAATCAAAGAACCAGCCATCAAAGAAAAGGGAACTTTATGGCCCATCTAAGGCCTATATAAGTTTCAGGAGCCAATAGATGCTCCATACCGAGGAGATATTTCTCTGGAGCCAAACATATTTGTCAGAAAAATCGATTTAAGTTCGTCCAAGCATCATATGAGCTTTAATTCTATATAAGTGCTCAGACCTATCGGGATCGGATGGTCACAAATTTATTAATATAATGCTATAAGATCTAAAAAATAGCTAATGACAAAATAGCGTCTCTTCCACAAAATTTGCTCTTATCCAAAAAAGTACAGTACTTTCTATATAAACAGGGACTGTTGTTCTAATTCTTTGAGTCCCTTTTGTTACAGGAGAAAAACTTAGACATTTCCATATACTTTGGGAGTGGTGTTTCTAGGTGGGCTGGTCTAGAGAGGGTTCTCAAGGTGGGTCTTGGTTCTGTCAAGTGGCAAGGGGCTGTAATTTTACGAATTGGTGGACCTCAGGGTCCCTTGCTCAAAATTCAAGTTTCTCTGTAATTGAATTTGGCCAAGTGGCAAAATAAGGGCCATAAAGTGGTCACACGCCAAAAATTGGGAGGCAAACAAATACAGGAACACATGGGCACACATGGGAGGGTAACTGATTGAATCTGTAAAATTGACATATGGTCAATTCAGACCACTCCCTCATTATCCAACAGCCAGAATTTCCAGATCATGCCTCCACGTGGCAGAAATAAGACGCCTGCTTAGAAAAACCTACCCAAGCAGCCAGCCTAGAAAAACTTTTGCCTATATTTGTGAAGAAAAAAATCAAAGTGAGAAAGGAATAGTTTCTTATTCTTTTTTCTTTTTCTTTTTCTTTTTTTTTTTTCTTCCTTTCTTTTTTATATTCTGACAAAAAAGAAGGGAACTCTGTCAATAAGGAGAGAATGTTCAAGAAACCCTCACAGTGGCTTCAATAAGCAAAAATGATAATATAGCATAGGATATGTTCAAACAGTATCTTCACGATCCCATCTGTAACTAATGCATCAACAACAAATTTGGAAAATTAGGTATCCATTTCACAAGAGGCAACAACACACTGAGGACAGAACAGCATTTAACACCACCAGATCAGTGCCTTTATTACTATTTACTACTAGGATGCACCTAAAAGGACTTGAATACAAAGCCTCTTCTTTGAATTCAAGGCAGACACCAACTCTTACAAGCAGTGATCGGTGCACAGAAGGAAACATCAATCAAAGTTCTTTCAAGAGCAACACAGCCTTCTGGTCTGCATTATGAAGCTATATAATCTCCCATCTAATCCCAAATCAGAGAGTAAACCGAGATGCTCGAAAGTATCCATTTCACAGCAGGTGCACATGTGCAACCTGAGCAGCTTCTTAGAATTTTCTTTGACCAAAAGTAAAAGCTCACAAGATTAAAACTTGCAACACCAATTTGTCCTTTAGGCAGTAGTTCATCTTTGCATCTCCAAGCAAATGGCTCACAAACAAAGACAATCAACATTCAAAAGAAAGCATTGATCTACACAAACAACGAGCAAAATTCTCTCCTTACTTTTTTTTTTTCTTAATGAAAATGGAGAGAAAAAAATTATTCAGTAAAAAAAAAAAAAAAAAAGCTTCATAAATAAACCACAAAATCAAGAAAATGATACCTGATGGTGGTATGTGGATGCTGACTCGAGGAATTTGTCACAACTGTAAACTACTTTTTCTGTATATGGTTTCAAGGCAACCCATGCTTTATCAACATGAGGTTTGGTTGCAGTTGCAACCTGATCGATGTATGGCATGGTAAACTTCTTAGCTTCCTGTCAAGACTTAAAACTGACTTGATGAATACTTGTCATACAAAGCAAACAAACGAGCAACATTAAGATAAAAAATATACCTGTAAGTAAGGATCAGAGAAGTCTTGTATTTTAACCACATATGGAGCTATGGCACCTTTGGATATCTCATAGACCTCAATGCTTCTTTTAGTTGCTAGTTGGACATATGGTTCAACATATACTGTAATTGTTAACCATCATTCCTTTAAAGTTGGGATCCATCTCTTTGAATAAAGAATCAGAAGGATAAAACCCAGTCAAAATTACAACTTACATTTCAGACCCTGAATTTGTAAAGAATTTGTGGTAACATCCATCAAAATAAATAAATAAATGCAAAAAATAAAGAACTTCACAATAGCATCTAGAGAAATTGACCCTCATGAATGAACATATGACCAAACAAAATATGTATCTGGTAAAAAATATTGTGGACAGCAACTAGAAAAAATTAACTTACCATTTTAACTGTTTCAATGTGGGGTTCAGCCCACTTGTGAGCTTGAGCTTTTTTCTCCAAGGCCTAAAACAATTTGGAGATATAAAGTGATCAAATGATAGTCACATCTAATAAATTATTCATATCCACAAAGACATTTCCACAAAGACACTATGAAAACTTAAGCTAATTACTGAATGCGACTAAAGAAAAATACCTTTTTGACCACAATGTCCATGGCAGGTTTCCCATGCTTATTCCAGTGTTCTGCCACGACCAACTGCAATGCCAAAGAATAATATAAAACATATACCAACAACAATAACAACCACCATAACCTTATCCCAACTTAATGGGGTCGGCTACATGGATCTGATATGGTCTAAGATAGTAGTAGGCATAAGAATAAAAAGAAATACCAACAATAAGTAAAAAGAGGTAAAAGAAGAAGTCCAAGCAGTAGTCAAAGCAGCATCACTAGAACATCCCCTATAAGGGGTCGGCTACACGGTTCCTTGTCCTCCATTTACCTCTATCCGCAATCATACTAGAATCGAGCACTACCATCTGCATATCTTTTCTTACCACTTCGTCAATAGTCATTTTAGGTCTGCCTCTCCTTCTGGCTCCATGTAATTGAATCTGGTCGATCTTCCTTACTGAGGCATCCATGGGTCTCAATTTAACATGATCATACCATCTCAACTGGCTCTCGCGAAGCTTGTCTTGGATTGGTGCAACCCCCAACTTATTTCTAATACAATCGTTCCTTACTCTGTCTCTCCAGATCATGCCGCACATCCCTCTCAACATCCTCATCTCTGCTATACCCAGTTTATTCAAATTACTCTTCTTGACTGCTCAACACTCCGTCCCATACATCATAGGTGGTTGTATTACTATCCTGTAGAATTTTTGCTTGAATTTAACAGGCATGCATTTGTCACATAGCACTCCTGACACACTTCTCCCCAACTTATTTCTAATACAATCGTTCCTTACTCTTATCTCTCCAGATCATGCCGCACATCCCTCTCAACATCCTCATCTCTGCTACACCCAGTTTATTCAAATTATTCTTCTTGACTGCCCAACACTCCGCCCCATACATCATAGGTGGTCGTATTACTGTCCTGTAGAATTTTCGCTTGAGTTTAACAGGCATGTGTTTGTCACATAGCACTCCCGACACACTTCTCCCCTTCATCAATCCGACTTTAATTCTGCGAAAAACATCATCCTCTATATCACCCTCTTTGCTAATGATTGACCCCAAGCATTTAAACTAGTCACTCTGTGGTAGCTCTCATTCCTCAAGTTTCACCCCTTCATCACCTCATAGTTTAACTAAAGAGACACATCATATACTGTCTTTATTCTGCTTATCATAAAACCTCTTGATTCTAAGCTTGATCTCTATAGCTCCAGTTTAGTATTAATCCCTTCCATTGTCTCATCTGTCAAACCAATATCATCAGCAAATAACATACACCATGGGACCTAGTCTTGGATGTGTCTGGTTAGATCATCCATGATGAGCACAAACAAATTAGGGCTTAAAATTGATCATTGATGTAACCCAACTGTAATTGGGAATTTGCTACTTTGGCTTCCGTCGTTTTGATACTCGTCACCACTCCCTTATATATGTCCTTAATTACATCCACATATTTAAATGAACCCCTTATCTTCCCTAGGACATGCCAAAAGAGATTTCTAGGTACTTTGTCACAGGCTTTCTCAAGGTCAATAAAGACCATATGGAGGTCCTTTTGTGAGTTTTAAATACTTCCATGAGTTTCCTAAGAAGGTAAATAGCTTCTGTTGCGGATCTCCCTCGCATAAAACCAAATTGGTTCTCAGTTACTTCAGTTTTCGCTCTAAGGGAGGCTTCAATAACATTTTTCCATAGTTCATAATGTGACTCATTAGTTTTATGCCTCTATAGTTATTACAGTTCTGGATATTACCTTTGTTCTTATAAATCGGAACCACAATGCTACTCCTCCAATCATCCGGCATTCTCTTTGTACACAAAATCTTGTTAAACAGTTTGGTTAGCCATGATACTTCCAGTACTCCTAGGCTCTTCCACACTTCGATTGGGATCTCATCCGGTCATGGTATTTTACCTACTTTCATTTTCGTAGGGCCTCTTTAAGTTCAGTATCACCAACCTATTGTAGTTGTCCATGAGGTGCGTTGGCTTGATGTTATTCCGCTCTACTTCCGGGTCCATCCTAACAGTTAAGGTCTCTCCATTTAGTAGGTTGCAAAAATAGTCACCCCATCTCTTCATAATGTCCTCATTCCATACGAGTACTCTACCATCATCGTTTTTAATGCATCTAACATGGTCCACATCTCTGCTTATCATTTCTCTAATTTTGGCTATTCTATATATCGTTATTTCTCCTTCTCTTGTAGTAAGGTTTTCATAGAGGTTATCATATTTCTTTAGCCTTGCTTTCCCACAGTCTTCCTAGCTTCATTCTTGGCCGAGCAATATCTTATTTTATCCTCTGCCTCGTTAGTTCATTGCCTAGTCTTAAAACAGTCTTTCTTAAATTTAATGGCAACTTGGACCTAGGGGTTGGGCACCCACCCTAGGATATCTCAAGAACTTCTTTAGCCACTTACTTATTGCAAGTCGTCATCTCAATCCACATACCATTAACACCTCCTTCAAAATCCCACTTTCCCTGTGGCATCACTTTATCGAAAAAAGATTTTAGGAGAGCTCCTTGAAGTCGACCCCATTTTATCTTAAGACAGATCTGCTGTGCCTTCTTGCGTTTCCTTGTACCGAGGTACATATCCAGGACCACTCGTCAATGTTGACCAGTTAGGTTCTCTCCAGGTATAACCTTACAATATTTACACAACATTCAATCATATCTTCTCGTCAAAAAGAAATCAATTTGTCTTGTATGCTGCCCACTTTTCTAGGTAACTAAATGTTCTTCCCTTTTCTCAAGAAAATATTTGCAATGCAAAAGACATACGTTGTCGCAAAATCCAACATTGAGATCCCCTCTACATTCTTCTCCCCAACTCTTTATCCTCCATGCACCTCTTCATAGCCTCTACAATCTTTGCCCACATGCCCATTAAGGTCCCCTCCTATAATAATTTTCTCTCTAGCCAAAAACTTGCAACAAGTCATCCATATGTTCCCTGAATTGTACTTTAACACCCTCATCTAGTCCTTCCTGGGGCGCATATGCGCTAGCTATGTTGATGATCCCATCGTCTAGCACCAGTTTAATAGAGAGAAACCTATCTTTAATAGAGAGAAACCTATCTCCAATTCTTTTAACACCCACCACTTCATTTTTAAGATCTACTATGCCCACTCCACCTCTCCCGCTTTCTCTCCCAAAAACCATAGTTTGAAATCATCTAACCCCTGTGCTTTGTTACCCTTCCATCTCATTTCTTGAATACATGCGATGTTAATCTGTCTTCTCCTCATAACATCTATTAATTCCATACTTTTACCCATCAGAGAGCCAATGTTCCATGATGCCAATCTAATTATACGCTTACAGACAGGGTTAGTACCGAAGGACATGATATAAGAAAGGGTAAAAGGCAATAAAATAAATTAAATTATAGTAAAAAAATAGTAGGAACCATACAAAAGGGATTGGCTGAATATAATATAAATAAGGTGCCAGCTGCCTACCTAATGCACCTATAGCATAGGTATATATATATATATATATAAAGAATAATATAAGTAATATGTGAAGACTAATTCAGTCAAATATGTAAAAAACAAAGAAAAACGAAAGAGAGAGGTAAAAACAAAAACTAATCCAGAGATGATATGCAGATATAAAAGATATAGATATATGTAAAGGTACAAGTAATGAGATACAATGAGAATGCTTTTACTATGTAAAAACTAATCCGGAGACTACGTATATAGAATTATTAATGTATATAAAAGTATATAAAGGCACAAGCAATGAGATACAACGGGAGTGCTTTTACTACATAAAAGGTAGTGCATAAACCATAAATATATATTGTAAAAAGATCATACCAGCTAATAACAACTAAAAATTGCATCTAAGATTACAGCAGCCCAAGAAAAACAAAGCAAGTTAAAGTTCTACCAAACACAAATAGACCAACAAACATATAGATAAAGAGCATAGCATAATAATTTAAAACATAGCATATACAAAGAAAAAACAAGCTAGCAGACAATAGATAAGTTGATAGACACTATGCTATTAAAGGGTGTACAGGCAATAACTAATTTTTTCTTTTAGGCAAGTGGGTACAGGCAATGGGTAAATGACTGTAGGACTAAATTCAACAACATATAAATAACTACCAGTTTTACTTGGTTCTCAAGATATTAGAGAGACTTGATACTAGATTAAGGTATCTAGATAACAGATTAAAATAGCTAACAAATAATAAGGAAATAGGAGCAGGCAATAAAGAAAACGTCCCTTACTGCCCACAGCCGTGGCTTGTTGCAGGGCTGCCCACCGGATCAAACAGGCACAGCTCAAAACCAGAGATGTGTGATAGCAGCGGTGGTTGGTGTGGGTCAGGAACCAGTGCTGAGGTATGTTTAGGGAGTGAGCTTGGAGGATTCAGGGAAAAACTCACTTGGAGAGAAGGGATAGGAGACGATTACGGTGTCGTGTTGAGGATATGGGTAAGGGGCAAGACGTCAGGCCTCAGGTTTCTTGGAGAGGAAGCAGGGAGTGAGAGGATCAGGGACAAGGAGCAAAGAAGAACTCTTAGGGAGAAGAGGATCAGAGTAGAAGGGTTCTGAGAGACTCTCGGGTGGGAGAGGATCAGGGGATAAGATCTATGGCAGAGAGATTAATCAAGGATCTAGGTTGCTGAAATCTTGGAGTAGAGGAAAGTCGGGATAGGAGAGTCGTTGCGAGAGAAAAATGATGGAGAGTGGTTCTGTCGAGTTAATCAGTGTAGTGGCCAACGATTCTGTCGAAGTAATCGGAAGATAAAGTCGGGCGAGCAACTAGGGCAGGTAAAGAGTATGGGAACGAGAGAGGAAGAATCGGGAGAGAGGGGTATTAGGGGATAGGATACCATTTACCTGAACCCTAGCCACCCCCACTGAGATGGGGATGGGGAGGTGGTCGCCGGTGAGCCTGCTGAACAGGAATGCTAGAGAGCCATTAGAGAGCCGCCAGAAGGTTGCTTCGCTAAAGAACACAAACAAGTTTCAAAGGACTACGGAGAAACAAATCCTATCAAAGACCAGACATTAAAAACATTCTGATCTTGCCTCCTTGATAATCCAACCCGGCATAAATTTACCTGAAAATGAACTAAATGAGCTGCAAGCCAAGAGGGAAGCCATGCACCATGAACCTGATCATTAATCACACATATCAAGCATTCAAGCTTGTTAATACTACAACCAATGCAAATTTCAGGCATAGTCGTTAAAAAAATATCAAACATAAAAATAGCATGAAGAATCATGCACTTACTGCAGCTAATAGCATGCACCTATCATAAGTTCATAACATTAAACAAATAATCTAGAATTTGGACAGTCCAAAATATGAGTGATGAAGCACCAACAACTGAAAAGTAAGAGAGGGCGCATCTGAAGATGAATAGGGGCACTGTCCAGCAATCAAAGAAATATGGATGACAAGGTCTACTTTGAAGAAGTCCCACTTTTTGTAGGTTGTCCTAGGTTACTTGTCAGTCCAAGGGAGCTAAACACCCAAAAGTGTATCCAGGACATGGTTAGGGTATAATAGGAAAGGAAAGTAATCAACATGTAAATATATTCACACAATTACATGTTTTCTGGTATTAAAATATATATTGCAAGGAGGCAGCAAGCACTAGGACAGTTTGGCCTGTCAACTAACTAGTCAACCACCTAGGCCACACTCATGGACTTGCCTGGGCCCAGGTTCCTTACATGTTATGATAATGCTGTATGACCTCCCTCCCTCCCTTTAATTGCCTGGGCCTGGGGTTGCTTTCATGTTTTGAAAATGCTGGACAACCACTCCACTGCCATAACTCCTGCGAGTGTGGTGTGTACATGTGTGTAGGTGGACAAGGAAGAAAATTGAAGGAAAAATAGAATGTATAATTTTAATAATACATCAGCACCTTCTTCTGTTAGTTTAATACCTCAGCGTAGGTGCACTGAAATAACCCTAAGTAAGGAAAATCCATACAAAAAATAAATCTGCAAAAAAAATTCTTCTCAACTAAGAAAATCAATCGTATATCATACTGTCTACTTCCCAAAAAAAGGAACAACAACAGCCATAATAAAAATAAATAAATAATGATGGAAAGGGGAGCATAGTTGGCAAGGCGTCAAGTAAATGTTTTTATATATGTCATTTCATTTACTTAAGATATTATTCATAAATAAGTACCCCCTATTTGAATCAAATAAAAATATTTTTAATGTTCCAACAGGATAAAAGGTCAACCCCCCAATCCAAGAACAAAAACTGAACTTTTAGTTGTAGGTGCAATTTTCAACTTTCAAATATTGGGGTTTTTCTCAATTCTGAAAATTTTATAGATCGTATCATGGTAAAACATTGTGAAAAATCAGAAGTCCAGTAAAATAATATTTTTGTTTTGATGTTCTTAAAATTATTTTCATTCAGGAGATTTTAACAGCATTCGCGCAATTTAAAATAAGTTTAACCGCAACATAACTTTGTCATTATAACTCAGATTTGAGTACTATTAGACTTGTTGGAAAGCTGGTTGTGTACAATACCTAATACAAAAAGTCTAATGTAAAAATAAAATCATTTCACCTGTAATACTTATTATAGAACAAGAGAATTTCTCTAAATGTTGATTTTTTTATTACTTAATGTGACTCTTAGTGTAGATCTTTGATGATTTGATGTGGCTAAATATTAATTTTGATGATTTGATGTGGCTTAATGTTGATTTTTTATGATATAATGTATATGCAGCATACTAAATAATATTAGAAAATAGTGAAAATAAAAAATAACACATGGTCACCTTGTTCGCCTTAAGGCTGGTGCCTTGTCACCTAAGCGCTTAGGTAGCCATCCAACGCCTTGACACCATGACAACTATAAAGGTGAGAGTAAAAAGATGAGAGTAAGAGAAAAGAGGCACTACCCATCACGTCAGAAGAATCTCAAGTACATGGGGTCGACTACATAAATCATTACCCTCCAACAAGCTCTATCCGAGGTCATAATTGGGACAAGACCAAGACTATGCATGTCATTCCTCGCAACTTCTCCTATGATCATTTTAGGTCTGCCCCTACCTCTTTTAACCCCTTCAATTTGAATCAGATCACTTCTTCTTACTAGGGCGTCCTTAGGCTTCCGTAGGACATGGCTATACCATCTCAAACAACTTTCACATATCTTGTCACTGATCAGGGCAACTCCCAAATCAACTTTAATATGTTCATTCCTTACTATATCCTTCCTAGTTTTTCCACACATCCATCTTAACATCCTCATCTCTGCTACACATAACTTATCTATATGACACATTAATTGCCAACAATCTGCCCAATACATTATAACCAGTTGCACAACATTCCTATAGAATTTTCCCTTAAGCTTTAACCAGTCACACAACACTACCAGACACCTCTTCACTTCATCCGTCCTACTTTGATTCTCTATGAAACATCCTCCTCTACGTTACCTTCTTTATTTATGGTTGACCCCAAATAGTCTAAAATAGTCACTTTGCAGGATCTCTCTCTCCTCAAATTTTACCATTTCATCATCATCCATCATAGAGTGGCTAAAGTTACAAATCAAATACTCCGTCTTCAATCTACTAATCTTAAAACCTCTTGTTTCCAAAGTGATCTCCATAGTTCCAACTTGGCATTAATCTCTTTAGTCTCATCCAATAAAATGATATCATTAGCTAAAAGCATAAACCAGGGAACCTCTTCCAGAATGCTCTTGGTTAACTCATCCATGGTAAAAGCAAACAAATAGGGGCTTAGAGTTGATCATTGATGTAACCCAACTAAACCAAATCCCTATCATGCAACTGCATCACCAATTCTTACATACAAGTCTAGAGAAGCAGAGAATGACCATTCATTACTCTTCTCAAACCCTACAACATCCCTATGAGAAGAAGATTCAGAGCTTCAACCTCTTCTCTTCTTTGAATGCCCCTTCTCCTCTACTGTCTGGAAAAAACGTCCTTACCCTCTGTTGGCCTTCCAGAAGATCTCCCCTTCGCCTTTCCCCTAAATGGATTTGGTTTGACATGACCTTTGCAGTTAAGACCATCTGTGACATTGCTGGCAAGCTTTCCTTCGGAGCGGCCATTAGCCACATTTGGATGGAGCGAAACCTCCGTAGATGGACTTCCAACTCCAGCTCTTTTGACATGATTTGGAATGACATATACTTTGAGGTCTCATCCAAACTTGCTCTCATCCCTCTTACTCCGGCAACCAGGTCCCTTGGGAACATTCACATTGTCTCCTTTTGGGGACTCTCCCAGTCCCTTTTGTCTTCCCCCTCCCCTCCCCCCACCCCATTGCCCATTCTGGGTTGTAGTATCTTATCTTGTTTTAGTTTTTCTTTCTTTGCCCTTAGGGGTTGTATATTCCCCACCCCCTCCCTTTTTTTATCCCTCCTTAGTAATGAATTTCTTATTCACCCAAAAAAAAAAGGAAAGGGATTGGCATTTGAGAAGCCCGAGATGATCATCTTAATACTCTTGCTCTATTGCTGCTATTGTTTTAATGGTTTATTATTCTTATTCTCAAATCACAGCCATTATCGGGTAAGTTCTAGTTCGAAATCTCCGCAACTAGAACCTTTGCTTCTAGAAGATCACACGCCGCACATTTTTTAGATTAAGCAATTCAACCATTAGAATCTCCCCAAGGACACCACTACCCAACCTTCCCCCATTAGCGAATACCATTGTCGTACTAGGGGCTCCTCTTTTGCTGGCTAACAGCGTACCACTGTCAGTTCTTCAGAGCTTCTGAACCCATCTCCCTCCCCTTCCTCATGATCCCCTGGTGCATTTGGAATGTCCGAGGCCTAAACTCCTCGGCTAAACATTCATCCATCCGCTCCCTAATCAAATCCTCCCATGCACCCCTTTTTTGGAAACAAGAGTTCTTGAACCCAATACTGCCTGCATTGCCCCCTCTTGGTCTTTTCTAGCAAATTACGCCCATTGGGACACCCATTGTCCCAGTGGGCGTATTTGGATCTTGTGGGACCCTCTCCTTCTCAACATCTCCTCCCCAGGCAATTCCTCCCAGCACATTCACCTCTCCATCTCGGATTCCTTCGGAACCATCAATTGTTTTCTCTCCATTGTGTATGCCTTCAACCGTGTTGTCGAGAGGATCCCTCTCTAGAACAATCTCCGTTCCTTCTCCCCTTCTGTTGGCTCCTCCCCGTGGGGCCTCGCAGGTGATTTTAATGTCGTCAAATTTGGGCATGAGAAAGCAACGGGTGATCCCATTGATCTCCCCTCAATTGAGGCCTTCAATGATTGCCTTGAGTACATTGGTATGAATGACCTCTGGTGGTCTGGCTCCAAATTTACTTGGAACAATCGCCGGAGTGGGTCTGATCGCGTGGCGTGTAAGCTTGATAGGGTCCTTGTGAATGAAGCCTGGCTTGACTCCTTCCCCTCCTCGCATGCCACTTTCGATCTTCCTAACATTTACGACCACTGCCCCATTTCTCTCCTGGTTCTTCCCTCCACCTCTTTCGGTCCCAAGCCCTTCAAATTCTTTGATATATGGACTTCCCATCAGGATTTCCTTCCCTTGATGCGTGAGGCCTAGAATATCCCAATTTATGCCTTCTCTTCCCCCGCTTATCTCCTTCTCTCGAAAGCTTAGAAATGTTAAGGCTGCCCTCAAAACTTGGAACACCCAATGCTTTGGAAATATCTCAGATTGGACTACCTCCTGTAAGTCTAGACTAGATGCTATTCAGATAAGACTGCCCACTCAATCCCTTCCTAGCAGATGAGGAAAAGTCCCTCTCTCAGGAGCTCTCTACTCTTCTCGCCCAAGAAGAAAGCTTCCTCAAGCAAAAGTCCCAAACAAAGTGGCTTGATCTGGGTGATTCCAACAGTACTTTCTTCCATCGTTCTGTCAAGCCTCGAACGAATGCTAACACCATTTCGCACCTCTCTTCCAGAAACGGTGTGATGCTTAGTTCTCCGGATGAGATAAAATCTAAGGCCTCTCATTACTTCTCCGAGCTCTTTAACCCCCTGGCCAGCCCCACCCCCACCCCCTCCCCCTCCCTACCATCCCTCGTTGATAAATAAATTCATTCCCAACCACCTTCTCCCCGGCCTTCAATCCATTCCCTCTGATGATGAAATCTCCTCTGCTATCCTTTCCCATAAGGCTAACAAAGCCCTGGGGCCTGATGGGTTTAACATGGGTTTTTTTACCTCGTGTTGGGACATCATCAAGGATGATCTTATCCGGGCTATCAGAAGCTTCTTTCTCACTCCCAGCCAAATCAGTGGTGTAAATCACACCTTTCTTTGTCTCATCCCCAAAACTGAGGGTGCCTCCTCTATGCAGGACTTTAGACCTATCTCCCTGTGCAATTTGTTATACAAGTTCATTGCAAAAGTCCTCTCCCTTCACATCCAAAAGGTCATTGACAACCTCATCAGTCAAAATCATTCAACATTCATCTCTGAGAGGAACATCGCCGATAACATCATCTTATGCCATGAAATCATCCACGGTTTCGAGCGTATATCTCATGGCCCTACTGCCCTCCTCAAAATTGATATTCATAAGGCCTTCGATTCCATCCGCTGGGACTTCCTCTGTAACACCCTCCTCCAAATGTGCTTTCCGCCAAATTTTGTCAGATGGATCTTCGCATGCATCTCCACCCCCGCTTCTTTGTTCTTGTCAATGGCAGCCCAGCGGGCTTCTTCCATTCCTCAGTTGGTATTCGCCAAGGCTGCCCCCTCTCTCCTTTTCTATTGTCTCGGTCTAAAAGTTCTCTCTTGATCTATTCAATCTTCCACGGACCTCCACATCATTTCTCTGATCCCCAAATGCAAGCCTTTATCCCTCACCCATCTTGCTTTCGTGAATGATCTCATTATCTTCTCGAAAGCCGACCCCGTTTCCATCTCCTCTATCATGGAATCCCTTCAGCTCTTCGAATGCCTCTCTGGTCTCCGCATCAATCTCCTCAAATCCCGGCTTTTCACCTCCGGTATCTCCGAGGCCCTCATTGCTCGCCTTCTTGATATTACAGGCTACTCTCTAGGATCCCTCCTAGTTAAATACCTAGGCCTTCCTCTCATCCCTGCAAGGCTTTCGAGCCACCACTGCAACCCAATCATTGACCTCTTACGCAAGAGACTCCAGCTTTGGAAAAGCAAGCTCCTATCCTATGCTGGTCGTCTTGAGCTCTCCAGATTTGTGCTCCAATCTATGTACCTCTATTGGTCTGAGATATTTGTCCCCCACCCACTATCAAAGCCATTGAGTCTCTCATCAATTCTTTTCTTTGGAAATGATCTGATACATCTAGGTTCCTTCGTCCATGCAGATGGAGCACTGTCTGCCTTCCTAAATCCGAAGGAGGCCTCAACCTTGGGAGAATCAAAGACATGAATGAGGCGGGCACCCTCAAGCTTCTCTGGAGAATTGTCTCCAAGCAAAACAGCATTTGGGTCGACTGGGTCTACTCCTACCGCTTGAAGTCCAACTCCATTTGGACTACTAACCTGGGCCATGACTCTTCCTGGCTTTGGCGAGGCATTCTCCATCTCAGACAGCTGGCACTGGAGGCCATTTCCTATTCCATTGGGAATGGAGCCTCCACCTCCCTCTTGCTGGATCCTTGGCATCCCTCCGGGATCTTGCTCCATCTGCTTAGTCCAAGAACTATTTACTCATCTAGGTTGGACAGATTATCTTCTATCTCCTCCATCCTTCTTAATGAGGGGTGGGCTCCCCCCACCCTTCCCTCTCTGAACAGCATCTGATCCTCTCTCCCTGCCTTCCCCTTTAGGTACAGAGATAGGGAGGATTCCATTCTCTGGAACCCCTCTCACACCAAGCTGTTCAGTTTTCTCCTCCGCCTAGAACTTCGTTAGGACTAAGGCCCATCCCGTCCTTTGGAACAAAGTCCTATGGTTCAAAGGCCACATCCCCTGCCACAGCTTCATAGCCTGGTGGGCTCTCTCCAACTGCCTTCCTACGCAGTCTTTTCTCATCCGGCGTCACATTAATGTCCCCCCTCTTGTTGTCTCTGTTGGAGAGGAACAAAAGATATCGATCATCTATTCTTCTCCTACTCTTTCTCCTCCACCATCTGAAAAAAAGTGCTTTCTCGTTGTTGGCCCGCTGCCAGAAGAGTCTTACCTCTCAAAAGAGAGTGGATTTGGATTGATATGACATTCCATAGCCCCTCCATTTGTGATGTTATCGGCAAGCTCGCCTTCTGTGTCACCATCAATCACCTTTGGATGGAGAGAAACCTTCGTAGATGGATGTCCAACTCCCGCACATTCGACGGGATTTGGAAAGCCATCTCATTCGAGGTCTCCTCCAAGATTGCAACCTTGCCTCTCCGCACTGTCCCAGGCTCCCCCAAAAACAGGCATATCATAGATTCCTAGAACCACCCAACTTCCATTCCCCCCCCCCTTTGAGGGGTTGTATCCATTAGGATTTTGTCCCCCCTTTTGTTTGGGCTTCTCCCTTGGCTGGCTTTAGGCCTCCCCCCCCGCCCCTCTTCCCTTGTATATTTTCTTCTCTTGGGTTTATATATATATATATATATATATTCATCCAAAAAAAAACAATTAGAATCTGTCTGGATTTTGAGTAGTTGTTTTTCAGCCCTAATGAAGAACTCGAACAAAATTCTGCCCAGATCAGTAGGCATATGTTGAGTTTTCCAATCCTGCCCTTGGCTGGTTATCTGTCCATAGCTAAATTAAATTCTGATTTCTGACCCATTTTTACTGGGATTATATTCTGTGATCATAATTGAATGCTCAATATATTTCTGCTCTCTGATTTCCATTCTGGTGTAATTACTGTTATACCCTTTTCCTAGAGTCTCTAGGATTGACTCATATTTTCTGATCAGTCCATTCGATTGATCTCATATTTTTAGCAAGTATAATACCCTATGTTTACTGAACTTGATTTGATTAAAAGCCCCATCTATCCATCTGATTTTATGTCATTAATCATTCTCCTATTCTGGAATTTTATTCTCTGAGAAAAGATTCTGTTTTGGTACTGTTTTGATTCCTCAATTACAGTAAGACAGTACTAAACTATCCCTTTTAGGTACAAACTTCTCCTTCCTTCCCAATCACATTTGTTTTCAATCTCCTTTCTATCCATTGTCTTGAACACGCTGACATCAGGAGATCAGCCAGGAAAGGCAGCAGACTGGGACATCCAGTCCAATCACGAGAGGGATCAGAGGAGATCAATCCAAGCCTGGCTTCCAATACTTAAACTGCACACCTTTCACTCCAACTCTGAATTGATTCAGTGGATTTGCATGCAATCTGAATCAGTTCTGAGGTGGCATTTTTCTCCATCATTGCTTCACAAGGTTGACAGTCAACTGGAAAACCATTCCTCACACAATCTGAAACTAGCCTTGATCAAAAACCACTATCAAATATCAATAGCAACTATAGTTTTTGCATGCCACTTCCAGTAGCTTAATTTTGACAGTACAGAAAACTCCCCAGCATTGGTGATAAGCATTCTTATAACAAATGATAATAAGCTATTTCAGAGATTAAATACAATATGATCATATTTTGTCCACACTGGAAATGAATGTTATCACCAAAAACAATCCAATCAAATATTGATTTTTTATTGGCATAAGAAATACCAGAGTGCAAAGATTATACATAATAAGCGAGCAATTGTCAATATTATCACATTCACAGATTTCGAATAAGATTAAAAACAAAAGCAAGAATAATAAAAGCCTCACCAAGAGACAGAAACGGGAAAATTGGAAAGCTGCACTTTGGGTCTAACCTCCATCAAATCTTTAATCTTTGAATTCACCTCGAAGTTTGCCTTCATCATCTCCTCCTGAAGATATTAAAATATGGAATTTACACAATCAACACCACCATCTAGCATATTAAAATAAAAAAAATAAAAAAAAATAACCCAATAAAATGATAGTTATACACCTCAGCAACTTGAAGAGAATGTTCAGTTTTGTGAATTCTGATCTTTTGTTCATCATTAATCTTCTGGAGCTGCAGAAGGAACATTAGATGTGGGCATCAGGGCAATAACATTTTCAACTCCACAAAACATCCTTCAATCACGTCAATAGAATTCACAACCATTCTCTTCGCCTGAATGAGTAAAGCCCTGTCATTGTCATAGGTTATAAAATTTATGGGAGAATATCTAAGTCAATAAACAACAAAATTAGCACAAAGAGAATACAAAATGAAACCAAATTTTTAGTTCCCTATTCAATACATCATGGTACAGTGCTGCTTAAAGGTAAGATGGAACACTTAAAGAGTCGGAATGGAGTATAAAATGACGGTGGCAGCTGTGCCTCAAAAATGATGAATTATTAAAGACCGTATTGCCGATCAAACAGTTCAAATTACTTACATTTTCTAGTTTCATATTTAATGCATCAATTTTATTTTGAGCTTCACTTCCTCGTGCTTCCAGGGCTTCTTTATTCCTTTTCTGCGCTTCTAGTTCTCCTTTTAGTTTCTCAACCTGAATGGAAGAATATAATCAAAGTAATCAAACCAATCCACGGAAAGTTGCTAGACTATTCTTCCTGACATAACTGACCTGCTTCACATGTTCACCAGCCCATGCATGTGCTTTTCCCATCTGATCTTCAGCATTTACAGTACCTTTTTTCTAGTAATTCAAGAAAACCAATTTCTGTTATATTGAAATTTGAAACCCGAAAAATGTCTTACCCAACAGTTAGTCAAGAGAACCTTCTAAATCAAGCAATGAATATTTTTTTTTTTGGGGGGGGGAAATTTACATCCACCTCCCCTCGCGTTTATCTTTATTACATCCTCCCCCCTCGAGTTTCATTTATTACATTTAAACCCATCAAACTAACACCGTGAAACTCAAGGGAGGAAGATGTAATAGAACCATTATCCAAACATTGTAAGTGTAAACTAAGTAATTATTAACCAAACAGTAAAAGAAGACATTAATTGCTAAAATTGAGACTGATGACCACCCATTTCAAAGATCCCACCAAACCCCCCCCCCCAAAAAAAAAGAAATCTGCCAAGTATATTTCAGTAGAACTATGAAATCTCACCTGGAGCAAATCTATCTCACTCTGTAATGATACAGTACTATACTACTATCTGACTTCTCCTGAATGGCCTTCTCCATCTGAGCAACGCTCACATCCTTGCTCTTCAACTCTTGGGTTTTCTGTTCAATCCTAGATTCTTCAAAATAGATAGGATAAAATAAACCATCATTATCATCAGTAGGCAGAAGACAAACCACCAATATGACAGACTGAAAGCTTTACCCCAGAATATCTAAGTATACTCAATCCAAAGGAAAGAGAAAGATCAAGATTAAGATTTCCCAGAGTACCAAAATAAATCATGAATCTCTTATTTTTTCTTGAGTAGAGTTTAATCTTCGGTTGGGAGATGAAGCATATCCGCGGGTGGGGGTGGGGGTGGGGGCGGGGGTGGGGGGGAACTATTTTTCATTTTCTTTAAATCGCAGTTTTGCATCCATGAATACAATTTATGGATAAGAGAGACAGCCTAAGGCTAGTTGCAGATAGCCCAATACTATTCCAGTAACAAAATCCAACAGTCACAGCCCAATCACTAAACTTTCCATAGAGCTACTTTAGGCAAGAAAACAAACCCCCACTCCCGGCCTCCCCACAGTTTTCTTATGAATGAACCTCAATGTCTGTTTCAAGGAAACGTTTTTTCTTTCAAAGAGAAGGCATACTTCTAGCTTAGAATATACCTTACCTTTTCAAAGAAAACAGTTCTTTAAAACAAACCCCCCACCCCCCGGGCCAAAAATAAAATAAAAGGAAAGGGGAAAGACGACGAAAAGAAATCTATCCATTCTCAAACATTTTTTTTGACCTAGATTCAGATCCTAGTCATTTCAAAGAAAAATAAAACAAATTCTCTGAATCTTGCTACACAGAAAAAGACAGAAAATGCCAAAATACAACAAAAAATTCCACACAAATAGTTTACATGCCTGCTTAGCTCGAACATGCCAACAGCACTCCGTTCACTTACATCATTTACTTGTTAGCAGGCGCTATTCCATAATTTGCTTGTAAAAGTGACTGAGATGCGAGGGGAAAACTTTTGCTTAACAAAGACCACCTGTTTGTTCGTTTACCGGGTTCGGCACTAAATCATGAATAAGCTCTACCAAGGATTGCCAAGCATTTGGTACTGAATTTCCGCCTCTGTTTTTAGTAACAAAATGAACCAGAAGTAGGACCAAACTGAGAGTTAGCAGTATAGACATAGATGGAGAGAGAGGGAGAGAGAGAGAGAGAGAGAGAGAGAGAGAGTTTTATTGATTTCTTTTGCTATTTCAAACAATTTCACTCCTTTTTTATGTGGAGGAAAATTCAGATACTTCCATTTTCGAAAACGCAAAAGACAACAAATTCCAAACAAACAACAAACCATTTCCAATTCAAGGAAAAAACAAAACTTTGAACAAGAAAATATTAACAACAGGTAAACGGGAAAATCGAGGAATGAGAGCAAAACAAGGGCATGAAGTTACCTAGAACGGAGATCTTCGACTTCAGCTGCTCCAATTCGATCTTCGGAGACAAATCGGAGACCTTGGGTGTGATATTCTCATTGTGAACCTCTGCATCGGCCGTGGTTTTCGTGAAAATGAGAGCTAAGAGAATCGATAAAACAAGGAGTTCCGAAGGCGCCATGACAGGCCAACAGAAATCTTTCTTGGGATTTTGAGTTTTGCTTTAGTTTCAATTGATCTCCTCAAGTTCGTGAAAATCTGAAACGATGCCAAAAGAAGACACAGAGGAGAGAAAAAACTTTTGATCTCAGAGTTCTCGTCATTTTCGAGGTGGAGTTCGGACATAACTGACACGTGTAACACGTTTAAGGGTAATCAAAGTTGAGCTCGAACCGGTCGGATCTACCTGAACCAAATCATTATCGGATTGTTTTGGATTAGGTTTGATGAAACCTGTAGAAACCGAACTGGACTGACCAAATGGATCAACTGAAGCAAAAATCGGATCAAACCTGATAAAAAACCGGAAACCAGACTAATATTAACCCGACAGGAAACTGAAAACCCAACAAACCAGGATTTTTTTTTTTCCTACCAAACAACAAAATTACACCGCCAATTGGACTTAGATTTTTTCTTTTGTGGACTCCAGAGACATATCTACAAATTTGTTCTTCTAATTTACTACTGTATTCTGTAGGTCTTGATTTTAGGACTGCTCCCCATCCTTCTATTGATCCATCTGTTTCAATTATTTTATATTCATTTTCGTATGGATATCTTAAAGGGGGTATATTTTGTACAATATTTTTTATTTTTTCTACTAATATTCTATCTTGTGCATTAAACTTCTTTTCTCCTTTAGGGTTTGTTTTCTAATATAAGGGTCCTATTATTTTTCCTAAGTTTGGAATAAAATCTCTTGCTTGGTTTACTAATCCTATAAAGCTTTTTATTTCTTTTGTGGTTTTTAATTCTGAAGGAAATTCTAAAATCTTTGTTGCTATATGAGGTTGTAATTTTATTTTTCCTAATCCTACTTCTAATCCTAAAAATTTTATTTCTTCCTTTCCTATTTCTATCTTTTTCTTAGAAACTACTAACCCATGTTTAAAAAATTCTGAAAATATTTTATGTAAATGTGCTATATGTTTTGATTCAGTTTTTGAAAAGACTAATATATCATCTATATAAACTATACAAAATTCTCTGTATGTTAAAAATATACTATCCATTCTTCTTTGGAATACTGAGGGTGCATTTTTTAATCCAAAAGGCATTACGTTCCATTTGTAGTGTCCTTCAGTTGTTGTAAAGGCTGTCCATTTTTTAGATTTTTCTTTCATAACTATTTGGTGAAAGCCTGATTTTAAATCAAATTTTGAAAATATTTTAGCTTTTTGTATAAATTGGATTAAGAAATTCTTTTGTGGTAAGTTATATGCATCATCCAAAGGAGAATTTAGGCCGGAGACTGCCGGTTCAGTTCAGTTGGAAGACGCAAAAAGAAAATTACAATAAGAAGTTGAGAGTTGAGCGCAGGGAGAGTTGAGCATAGGGATGAGAGAATCAAAAGAGTATAGGGTTTTTGTGTAAGGTTTAGACAAAGAGCTTATAAAAACGAAACAAAAGAAAAAAAAATCTTTTTTTTTATTTTATTTTAATTCAAGCTTGTGTAGGATGCCATGCCTATACAACTCACATCCCCACACTGGGATTCAATCGGTGATACACACACAGTAATTTAGGCCCAGTTCTTTTGGAATGCTAACTCAAACAGTCTTTTTACTCTAGTGGAATACTTAGCCAGGGACTACAAGTCTTCTAGTTCATGTAGGACGCCATGCCAACATGATTCATACCCTCACATAGGGGTTCTGCTCACTGGGACTTAAACGGCCTCCTTGCCTCAATGTCCAAAGCGTAAGTTCCTATTCTTTTGGAATATTACTAGAAGATATTGCAGTATAGTCATAAGGCTACTTAGTCTGAATGATAGCAAGTACCAATCTAGATCTAGAGCTTTAGACTACTCTCTGGTTATATATCAGTCCACTACTCCTGACATAATACAGAGTTCAAGTGTCCTAATCACTCTCTAAGAAAGATCTTCAACTTTAACCCACTTTCAATCATTTCGGAAGAATAAAATCAGAATTTACAATTCTAAACTATAAATTTATATAAACATAATGCTCTTGTCTTAACCACACATCTATCCTTAACTCTTTTGATAAGATGAACTACTCACTAATGCTTGACTATGAACATAACAATAATAAAGCTGCTTAACTAGATCTATTTCACAGAATCAAGAGGCACGACTGTAGGCTTTGATTTGAGAATAGAACAAGAAGCTGCGATAAAACAAATTACATAACCAAAAATAAATGAAAGAGGAAAGAAAGAAGGCGTACAGGAATGATGTAGATAGAAAATCACTTCCTTATATTGCTTCTGGAAAATATATTTATCAAGAGCCTGAAGAACTCTTTACAAGGACTCAAGAGAACAAAGAGATTTCTCAAAAACTTTCCCCCCCAAAAAACCTCTTCTTTTCTCACTTTCTTTCATGACTATCATGGCTGCTGATCTATGTGGGCTATTAGATTCTCTTATTAATTTTAATTCCAATAATTCTTTAATATGTAATTTAAACTGTTCTGAATCTATTAGATGATATTTTGGTACTCCTGAATTTATTTTTAAATTTGTATTTATGATTTCTAACCTCATTGCAGGTTTATCTTTTTCCCAATGTCTTAAAGGGTTTTTATCTTGAATTATTTCTATTTTTTCTAATCTTTCTATCGCTTTCTTAATACTATTAGAATTTTCTAAAACTGATAAAATTATTGATGGATTTATTCCATCATCCAAATCTGTTAGGTCTTGTTCTAAATTGGTCTCTTCAAAATCTTCAAATTCTTCATAATTATCAAATTCTTTTTGGGTTGTTTCAATATTACTTTTAACTTCTCTATTTATTTTACACTGTCTTGGTACATTACAGGGACATTCTTCAAATATTTTTTCATTATTTTTAGGTTTTGGATATGGTGGATAGGTTGGTGTTTGTGGTATATTTTTGAATATTATAATACTATGTTTGTTAACATATAATCCTCCTGATTGTGCTAATATAAATCCTAATCCTAATAACATATCCCAAGGACATTTCCTTAGGTATACATCATTAAGTGGATAATCTGTTGAATATTTATCACATACATCTTTAAAACTTATAGAGGCTGGTTTTAATCTATATTTATATTCAGTTTCTATTCCATCTACTGATGTTGCTATTGTTGGCTTCTTAGTTTCTTCAAAATCATTTTGGTCAAAAAACTTTGGATTTATTATAGAACTGGTACATCCTGTATCTATTATAGCTTTTAAGTAGACTATTTTCTTATTTATTTTTATTCTACAAAGTGTTTGTAAATTATTTAAACTGTTTTTTTTACCTGACAAAATATGGATGTTTCCATTTCTGGTTTTTCTATAGTGGCTAACACATGATGTTCTGTATTTTGATTACTACTACTAGGTCTATTATCTGTTGATCCAAATCCTCCTGTTCTTCTTGTATGAGGTCCTTGTTCATAGTTTGGTAGTATTATAGCCTGTGCTATTTTTGTCCTGTTCTTATAGTATGTGCTATTTGAGTAAAATTTCTTATTATTATATGAATATTATATTCATAGTCAGAGTCTAATATTCCTCCTATTATTATTAGTCCTCTTGCTGCCATACTAGATCTTGTTTCTAGTTTTATCCCATATTTTTCTGAAATTGAATATCTTACTTGGACATCTATTATTGTAATATCATTAGGTAATAGAACTATTTCTATAGGTGAAAAAATATCATATCCTAAAGATCCTCTTGTTGATTTTACTGGTTTTATTCCTCTGTTTTCAATTATCTCCATCCAGTCTATTCTTGGTTCTTCCAATATCATTAGATTATGATCTTCTTTGGCCTGTAACTGGGCTTTTAATATAGTTATTTCATCTTCCAAAATCTCAATCTTCTTAGTAACTATTTTGTCATGTAATTTTACTATCTTCTCATCAATCTTTTGAACAATCTCTGATTTATCTAAGCAATGCTTACATCTCTCTTCAAAACATTTTTCACATTGATATCTTATTGTTATCCATGGATATCCTTGGCACTTTTTACATGCTATATCATGTGATCCTGATCCATTTTTCCATCGATGATTATCTTCTATACATGTGTTTGTTAATACACATATATTTTCTAAATATTGTTGCATTACACTTGGTATTTCTTCTTCTTCATTTTCATCTTCAAGATTTGGATTAAATATTTCTATCGATACAATACTATAAATTGATTCTGTATCACTTATATCATCTTCAACATCTATTAAACAACATTTTGAATCTTGTACTACTAAAGATCTTTTTGTATCCTCGTTTATTCTTCTTGGACACTTTGATGCCAAATGATCATCTCTATCACATATAAAGCATCTTAACTTCTTTTTATAGATTCTATCTGGATCATACATTCTAGCATGATGATCTCTGTTCAAAAATGGTCTTCTTGCATCTGACCTTCTAAGGTAGTATCTCTTCTGAGGTCTTCTATTGCTATAACTACTTCTTCTTTGATATCTAGGTCTATATTGTATTCTTTGTGGTCTAGATTTTACACTTTGTTTTCTTCGATAAATATCCTTACCTTCTTTTCCATATATTTGGGGAACATAAATATCTTTACAAAAATTATATTGTTCTCTTTGAAATTGTTGTTGAATTTGTATAGTTATGCATTTTTTTTTTAAGCATTTTATGATATGTTGTATTCTGATACCTATATTATCATTATCTGGATTATCATTTATGGGATGCCATTTTTGTCTTATTTCTTCTCCTAACTGACCTGGTAATTTTTGAAATAATTTATCTTTTACTGACTGAGTAAAATAATTTCCACTTATACTTGCAAAATAATAATATTCTTTTAAGAAACTCTTTGCATATCTATAATCTGTTAAAACTAATCTTTCTAGCTGTGCTAAAGCTTCTGTTTGTTGTTCTATTCTAGCACTATTAGGGTCTTTCCCTGTTGCTAGCATATGTATTTTATTAACAAAATTATATGGATTTGGTCCAAAGGTTTTTAATGTTCTCATTTCATCTGGATATTCTACCTTATATCTTTCCCAATTTGCTTTCATGGTTTCTCCTAAAAAGGTTTATAGATATTGATATAATTCATCAACCTCCATTGGTTCTTTAAACTGTAAACAGTCATTTATAACTTTACTTTTCCAAATATCAAGTACTGAATCTAATTTTTGGGGATCATGATATCCTATGTTTAGTATTTTACCAGATTCTTTATTATCTGTAAACGTTACTGGTTCTTCTATTGGTAATCTTTTTCCTCTAGGATGATTTAACTCTGTTGGTTCTAATTTCCATCTTGGTCTATTTTTCCATGCCATATTTGGGTTATTAGGACCATATGGTCTTGTATTATCGTATCCTCCATCATTCATTGCTTCTATATTTTGTAGTTCTGGTATATCAGATGCTAAGCTATCCGTATCATTTATTTCTTCATTGATTAATAGTCTAGGATTTACTTCACTAATTTCACTAATTTCATCATTGATACTTTCATTTTCTTCTTCTATGGATTTTCTTATTATAAATCTATCTCCTCTGTCAATTAGTTCTTCATCTTCTGTCATTATTCCTGATTCTATTGCTAAATTTTCTAATCTAATTTTGTCTTCTTTAGTAAGTTCTATTTCATGCTTTCTTTTATACAATAATGTCCCTATCAATCCATATTTATCATGTTGTTTTAATATTTTTATTTCTTCTGTTGTTATTATTCTGTCTTCTATTACGGCTGATGTGATATTCTGGTTTTCTAGATCTCTTATTAGTCTTTCTCTTTCCTCATTATCTATAGTATCTGTTGTACTACTTTCAGCTCCTGGTCTTGTTTCATAATCTAAAAATCTCAATCTGTAATTATTATTACTATCTTAGTATATTAAACTATCCCTAGGTACAAAAACCGTATTTGTTTCACTATCCTCTGTTATTTTACTTAAATTCCATTCTTGTCCTGCTAATATTGTTGGGTCTATTTCTGGTGGTTTTAATAACTTACTTCCTTTTGATCCTATTCCTTTAATAACTTCTTCTATAGATACTTTGTAATTAGTTGTAGAGTTATTTGTTATTTTTCCTATTAATTCTATGCACATCATTAAATTATCTCCTTTAAATGACTCATATCCTTTTGTCATAACTTTTATTTTTATGAATTTAGGTAATTCTTTTATTCTTAATTGAAAATCTGGGGCTACATAATATAATGATTTATTATTAGATAAATCTACTTCTGTCATGGCTATTAAGGCTTGTTTTAATTGGGTTTTAGTATCCCATCTCTCATCTACTAAGCATATTAATACTTTTGTCCCAACTTTCTTCCTTGCAAATCCTTTAATTCCTATTATAAATAATCCTCAATGGAAATATATTTTATTTGTTATTAAAAGCTGTCTAATTGATTATTGGCTTATTACATCTATGGTTTCTACTTCTCCATTTGAGACAGACAAAGTAACTTCTTGGTATTCTGAAAATAAACTAGTATCTCTTAAGAATCTGTTATGAGCATATAACTGTCTTGGGTCTATCATATGGGCTTGTTGTGTGCTAAATCTAGTTATATCAGATTCTATATCTATTACTTCCTCTAATCTTATATCTTCATTATTACTATTACTTCCACTTCCTCTTAATACTCTTCTTAACATACTATCATCGGTTTTGTTTTGGGATCTTATATCATTTTATTGTAATGTTCTACTTCTTCCTGAGAATGGTCTGAGCCTATTCATTTTAACTTGTATAGTTTTGTTGAGGTTCCTTCTTCTGATATTTTTTCTGTTGGTATGAAACTTCCACTAAAAGGCTTTTTTATTATTTTAGTATTATCTCCTGATGTTGATATCTTTAATCCACTAAGTTTTTGTCCTATATCGTCTATTCCTTTAGCAATTTCACTGTTTTTGTTTATTACTTCTAATTTCTTCAATATTTTTATTAATCCTATTATAATTATATTATTCTGGACTATTAAGATCTGATCGGGAGATGCTGTTGGTTTATATTTAGATAATCCTAAATTATCTATAGATAATCCTAATGAATAATCTTCTAATAGGCTTCGTAATTCTGTTATCTCTGGTTCTAAGCTCATCAATAATTTTAAATTTTTTTAATCTTCTTTGTTCTTCTTGTATAATCTCAATATTTATTTATTATAAAATTTTAATAAATTTTCAAGATTTTTAATTTTATTTTCAAATTTATTATTTATTTATAGAAATCTCTGTTCGATTCTTTTTGACAGCTCTGATAGTTCCTGTGTTATAATTTTATTTAATTCAGTATCTATTTTGTTCTTTTTTAATAATAATGTAACACCTTGGTTGATATAGTCTAAATTTTGTTGAGTTTTATAGGATGATAGATCTCTTGTATTAGGGGAATTAAGAAGATTTTTAGTATAAATTTCTAATTCTTGGGTTATTCGTTCTTGATTCTGATTTATTCTTTCTATTAATGATATATTTAAATCTATTAGACTATTTATTAATTCTGATATATGATCTGGATTGTTACTGTGCAATCTATGTCTGTGTCTTATATCGAATCTGCAATCTAATTTATATCTATCTGTTGTATTTATTTCTATTTTATCTTTTGGAATTTCTAAACTTAAATATGCTACTCTGTCAAGTTTGTTAAGCTTCGGGGTAAGGCTAGTAATGGATAATATCCTCTATGTAATCCTTTCCACTAGTTATATTTCAAAATTTGTCTTCTATATTTATTAAGTAATTCTTCTGGAGTTAGGCTGACTTTTTGTAAAATAATTCATTTTATTTCTTCTGGCAAATTTTTTAATTCTTCTGAAGATTCTATTATAGAGGAGCAATAATCTTTATATTCCACTAAAACTATACCAGATAAAGAATTCAAATCGATATATTCTATTCTAAAATAATCGTAATGATATATTCTATTATATTCACTGGTAAGATATTCTATGAAACTAAAATAGTGCAAATAAACAGAGAACATAAAAATTCAAAAACACTGCTCTAATACCAAAGGAGAATTTAGGCCGGAGACTGCCGGTTCAGTTCAGTTGGAAGACGCAAAAAGAAAATTACAATAAGAAGTTGAGAGTTGAGCGTAGGGAGAGTTGAGCACAGGGATGAGAGAATCAAAATAGTATAGGGTTTTTGTGTAAGGTTTAGACAAAGAGCTTATAAAAACGAAACAAAAGAAAAAAAAAAACTCTTTTTTCTACCGACAGTGTTATCCTCACCACTGTTACCTTTCAAAAAGAAGATTCCCACCGATAGAAGAATAAATATTTTATATGACAGCTGTCCTTGTCAAATAATGTAATTCAGATTCACGGATCTAAAATAAAGTTTTCTTTCGTGTATACTTTTCTATATAAATAGAGTTAGTCATGAAGAAGAGGGGGAGGTCTTTGGAAGAAGAAGTTTGTTTTTCTTACTTTGAGTCCTTGGAAAGAGTTCTTCAGTCTCTTGATAAAAAATTCTCCAGAAGCAATATAAGGAAGTGATTTTCTATCTACATCATTCCTGTAAGTCTAATTCTATTTATTTTTTATTATGAAATTTGTTTTATAGCAGCTTCTTGTTCTATTATCAGATCAAAGCCTACAGTCGTGCCTCTTGATTCTGTGAAATAGATCTAGTTAAGCAGCCTTACTATTGTTATGTTTATGTTCATAATCAACATGAGTGAGTAGTACCCTAACATTAAGGGAGTTAAGGACAGACGAAAGGTATGATGAAGAGCACTATGTAAATAAGAGTCCATAGTTTAGAACTGTAAATTCTAGTACTATTCTTCCTAGATGACTGGAAATAGGTTAAGGTTGAAGATCTTTCTTAGGGAGTGATTAGGACACTTGAACTCTGTATTATGTCAAGAGTAGAGGATTGATATATAACCAGAGAGTAGTCTAAAACTCTAGATCTAGATCGGTACCTGAAGACAGTCAGACTAAGTAGCCTTAAGTTTACACTATAATCTCTTCTAGTAATATTCCAAAAGAATAGGGTCTTACGCTCTGGACATTGAGGCAAGGTGGCCGTTTGAGTCCCAGTGAGCAGAACCCCTATGTGAGGGTATGAATCATGTTGGCATGGTCTCCTACATGAACTAGAAGACTTGTAGTCCCTGGCTAAAGTATTCCCTTAGAGTAAAAAGACTGGTTGGGTTAACATTCCAAAAGAACTGGGCCTAAATGACTGTGTGTATCACTGGTTGAATCCCAGTGTGAGGTTGTGAGTTGTATAAGCATGGCGCCTTATGCAAGCTCGATCTAAAGTTGAAAAAAAAAATCTTATTTTTGTTTTGTTTGAGTGTCGCTCTTTATCTATCTCTTCTCTGAAGTCCTTATACTCTCTTAATCTCTTCATAATTATATCTTGCTGTGCTTCTCTTGTCTTCGGAATTTTCCTTTTGTGTCTTCCTCTCTTTATCCTAGATCCTGAACCAGTAGTCTCCGGCCTTTAATTTTCTCTTTGGTATCAGAGCAGGTTTAAGTTTTTATGTTCTCTGTTTATTTGCACTATTTCAATTTCATAGAATATCTTACCAGTGAATATAATAGGATATATCATTACAATTATTTTAGAATAGAATATATTGATTTAAACTCTTTATCTGGTATAGTTTCAGTAGAATATAAAGATTATTGCTCTTCTATAATAGAATCTTCAGAAGAATTTAAAAATTTATCAGAAGAAGTAAAACGAATTATTTTACAAAAAGTAAGTTTAACTCCAGAAGAATTACTTAACAAATATAGACGACAAATTTTAAAATATAACTAGTGGAAAGGATTACATAGATTATTAGCCGTACCCAGAAGCTTAATAGACTGGACAGGGTAGAATATTTAAGTTTAGAAATTCCAAACGATAAAACAGAAATAAATACAACAGATAGGTATAAATTAGATTGCAGATTTGATATAAGACATAGACATAGATTACATAGTAATAATCCAGATCATATATTAGAATTAATAAACAGCCTAATAGATTTAAATATATCATTAATAGAAAAGATAAATCAGAACCAAGAATGAATAATTCAAGAATTAGAAATCTATAATAAAAATCTTCTTAATTCCCCTAATACAAGAAATCTATCATCTTATAAAACCCAACAAAATTTAGACTATATTAACCAGGGTGTTACACTATTATTAAAAAAGAACAAAACAGATACTGAATTAAATAAAATTATAACACAGGAACTATCGGAATTGTCAAAAAGAATTGAACAGAGATTTCTAGAGATAAATAATAAATTTGAGAATAAAATCAAGAATCTTAAAAATTTATTAAAATTTGATAATAAATAAATATTGAGATTATACAAGAAGAACAAAGAAGATTAAAAAATTTAAAATTATTGATGAGCTTAGAACCAGAGATAACATAATTACGAAGCCTATTAGAAGATTATTCATTAGGATTATCTATAGATAATTTAGGATTATCTAAATATAAACCAGCAGCATCTCACGATCAGATCTTAATAGTCCAGAATAATATAATTATAATAGGATTAATAAAAATATTGAAGAAATTAGAAGTAATAAACAAAAATAGTGAAATTTCTAGAGGATTAGACGATATAGGACAAAAACTCAGTGGATTAAAGATATCAACATCAGGAGATAGTACTAAAATCACAAAAAAGCCTTTTAGTGGAAGTTTTATACCAACAGAGAAAGTACTAGAAGAAGGAACTTCAACAAAACCATATAAGTTAAAATGAATAGGTTCAGACCATTTTCAGGAAGAAGTAGAACATTACAAGAAAATGATAAAAGATCTCATAATACAACTAATGATAGTATGTTAAGAAGAGTATTAAGAGGTAGTGGAAGTAATAGTAATAATGAAGATATAAGATTAGAAGAAATACTGGATATAGAATCTGATATAACTAGATTTAGTACACAACAAGCCCAGATGATAGACCCAAGACAATTATATGCACATAACAGATTTTTAAGAGATACTAGCTTATTTTCAGGATATCAAGAGGTTACTTTGTCTGTCTCAGATGGAGAAGTAGAAACCATAGATGTAATAAGCCAAGAATCAATTAGACAGCTTTTAATAACAAATAAAAGATATTTTCATTTAGGATTATTTATAATAGGAATTAAAGGATTTGCAAGAAAGAAAGTTGGGACAAAAGTATTAATATGTTTAATAGATGAGAGATGGGATACTAAAACCCAACTAAAACAAGCCTTAATAGCTATGACAAAAGTAGATTTATCTAATAATAAATCATTATATTATGTAGCCCCAGATTTTCAATTAAGAATAAAAGAATTACCGAAATTCATAAAAATAAAAGTTATGACAAAAGGTTATGATTCATTTAAAGGAGATAATTTAATGATGTGTATAGGATTAATAGGAAAAATAACAAATAATTCTACAGCTAATTATAAAGTATCTATAGAAGAAGTTATTGAAGGAATAGGATCAAAAGGAAGTAAATTATTAAAACCACCAGAAATAGACCCAACAATATTAGCAGGACAAGAATGGAATTTAAGCAAAATAACAGAGGATAGTGAAAACAATACAGTTTATGTACCTAGGGATAGTTTAATATATCAAGATAGTAATAACAATTACAGATTGAGATTTTTAGATTATGAAACAAGACCAGGAGCTGAAAGTAGTACAACAGATACTATAGATAATGAGGAAAGAGAAAGATTAATAAGTGATCTAGAAAACCAAAATATTACAACAGCTGTAATAGAAGACAGAATAATAACACAAGAAGAGATAAAAATATTAAAACAATATGATAAATATGGATTAATAGGAACATTATTATATAAAAGAAAATATGATATAGAACTTACAAAAGAAGACAAAATTAGATTAGAAAATTTAGTAATAGAATCAGGAATAATGACAGAGGATGAAGTATTGATTGATAGAGGAGATAGATTTATTATAAGAAAATCCATAGAAGAAGAAAATGAAAGTTTTAAAGATGAAATTAGTGAAATAAATCCTAGACTATTAATTAATGAAGAAATAAATGATACTGATAGCCTAGCATCTGATATACCAGAACTACAAAATATAGAAGCAATGAATGATGGCGGATACGATAATACAAGACCATATGGTCCCAATAACCCAAATATGGCATGGGGAAATAGACCAAGATGGAAATTAGAACCTACAGAATTAGGACAACCAAAAGATGATTTTAAATATTATAAGCCTAGAGGAAAAAGATTACCAATAGAAGAACCAGTAACATTTGCAGATAATAAAGAATCTGGAAAAATATTAAATATAGGATATCATGATCCCCAAAAATTAGATTTAGTACTTGATATATGGAAAAGCAAAGTTATAAAAGATTGCTTACAGTTTAAAGAACAAATGGAGGTTGATGAATTATACCAATATTTAGAAACATTTTTAGGAGAAACTATGAAAGCAAATTGGGAAAGATATAAGGTAGAATACCCAGATGAAATAAGAACATTAAAAACTTTTGGACCCAATCCATACAATTTTGTTAATAAAATACATATGCTAGCAACAGGGAAAGACCCTAATAGTGCTAGAATAGGACAACAAACAGAAGCTTTAGCACAATTAGAAAGATTAGTTCTAACAGATTATATGTAATACCCTACTTCTTAAACCCAGTCTGATTACGCGGTTGACCCGGTTTAACCATGCAGGAACCGAACCAGAGGGAGTTAGAGCGGGTTCCTTATGGGCTATGATGGCAAGGGTGACCTTAAACACTGGCTGGCCCGACAAGTCCGAGCCAGTGCCAGAAGAGACGGGAGTGCCCAAGCTGTGTACATGCACCTACCATAAGGCCATGTACGGATAAAGCAGGTATTATAGCCGTATATTAAGGTATATACGTATACTACATCGTATGCCAGGGTGGGGTTCGTGCCAGGCCCGAACTCTGTCAAAATCCCATGTTTTGGCCCTCAGGTGGGCGGACAGGTGGGTGCACCCACCCACCAGAATGACCCATCCATGTGCACTATTCACTTATTTAAGAATTATATATATAGCTTTATGTTTTTCTTTTCTTTTCATTTATGACACCCGTACGTTGGTGAGGATAGTAAAGAGGAGAGAGAAAAGAAAGGGAAGAAGAAGGGAAGAGAAGGAAGAGGAAGAAGAGAAGGATTTCAGCGGCGCCGAAGCTGATCTTCCCCTTTCCGGCACCGGAAGAGTGACCTTCAACTCTAGATCTACATTTGGAGGTAAGCAAAGTCGGGTTGTTTGAACATTCACCATACCCAAGCTTAAACCCTTGATTCGAGTAGGGTTTCTTGAGATCTTGTAAATCCCCTTTGAAATGATGAATCTAAGGTTTAATAGATGATTTATGTGTTGATCTTGAAGGATTTGAAGAGGTATTGACCAGGTGGAAGAAGTATTGTGGGTTTGAAGTGATTTGGAGGGTTTGAAGTTGTTCTTGTGCAAAGAAGGTAAGATGGTTTCCCATCACTTGAATCTAACCTAGATCTAGGTTAGAACCATCCTATAAGACCTTGAAGGTGTGAAGAATGGGTTGGGAAAAGCCCCATTTGAATCCCCAAAGAATGGAGGAAGTTGGGAAGAAACGGCTGTTTTCCCGCCAAGACCGGTGGGTGGAACCGGTGGGCCCCACCCGCATGTGGGCACCCACCTGAGAGGGCAGGGGCCTTCGGGCACAACCGGCGGGCCACCCTACCCGTCAGTCCTAGCAGGGGCCCTTGGCCCAACCGGTGGGCCAGACCGACGGGCCCCTACCCGTCGGTCCAAACCGGTGGGTAGGACCAGTGGGCCAGACATCCCACCTGTCTGACCCACCCGTGTGGCCCGAAGGTGGTTCTTACGTCCGATTAGACCCAAATCGGACGTGTGACCTTCTTTTAACATTCTAAACATGATTTTGTCATCGGATCTCGTTAATTTTGGTCCTAAAATGGTGAAGTACTAACCCCGCTCAATTATGTTAGGTTCACCAAATCCTTGTACCCGTTTCGCACTGGATCTCACCCGTACCGAACGGGAATCCTTGTACACTATAAGTAAGTGGGGAGATGATGTTTGGCCTTGTTTCAAGGCATTGTTTGGCATTCATTTAATTATATCTAGTCTAGTCATGCCATCATGAATATGCTATGTAGATTAGTCATCCTCACATTGATATGCATGTGTGCTATGTTTACTTTCCAAATGCCAATTGAATGAGATGTTTATATGTTGAATGTGGACATCATTGTGCATGATGCATTGATAGACTAGATGCTGTAGTCGGCTTGGAAATGAGTGCATTGGTGGCCCGTGGTATGGGACGTGGTGGCACTATGCAATCGTACTATTGTCATATAGGAGCATGCGCTATTAGGATTTTCACCGTCCCCTGCTACGACCCTTCCCAACAGGGGTTGAGGTGTTGGGTTATCATTTGGGGGGAAGCAGTGGTCGCGGTCGTCGGGTCACTGTGGCGGCTAGACATAACGCCCGGCGAGTCATTTAGGACAGTTGGCAACCCCGGTGGTACATTCAAGAGGGCCAATCATACTGCTTTTAAATTGCTGGATTCAACACCTTTAATTTCAGTCATTTACTTTTCTGTTGAGAGCCAGTGGACGGCATTGTCTTTACTTTTCCGAGTACTCACGGTGGGCCTTCTCCGACAGCCCTATGGGCATATCGTGGGATGGAGTTTGTGGCTCGTACCCGGAGTATACGCACACTGTGGCTGTAGTAGCACTAAAACCGAAGACTTAGTAATGTTGCTTAGGTGGATGTGATTTAAAATGTATAGCATGGCATGTAGTGCATATGATTGTGTTTTGATGTGTGGACTGCTGTGTGGTCCATCTTACCACTTACTGAGCTAGTGAGCTCATCCCACGTGTACACCCCCTTTTTAGATGGTTTTGCAGGTCATACATCTGAGGAGCATGGGGTGGGTCCCACAGTCGAGTTTCCTAATGAGGACTGGTGGACCCCTAAGGAGTTAGAGCACGGCACTGACTGCTCGTGCGAGAGTTGTGCTGTGGGACCGCAGTTCTGAGGCCGAGCTGAGCTCCACCTTTGAGGCCGTGCTGAGCTCCACCTTCGAGGGCGAGCTGGGCTCAACCCTTGAGGCCGAGTTGAGCTCTAGCCTTTGATACCGAGCCGAGCTGTGTACTCTAATTATTTTGATGATTTCCTTTACATACTTGATATATGAATTGTACTTTTATTGTGTAAATATCATGCCTTCGGGCCCACATGTATATAATTATTGTATCACAATTCGGATATCAAGTATTATGGGACTATTCACAGGTAAAAATTAGTCTTCCGCTGATCTGATGAGCTTATATTAGTTGTGTGTATGCTGTGGTGGAATACAGTATCTGATGATCCTGGCAGGTTTGGGTTAATCGGTGTTAACCCGGTCACTGGCCTGGTTCAGTGTGAACGGGGTGTGACAAACAGTGGTATCAGAGCGTGATGCTCTACTCCACTCACAGCATACCATTAGAATCCCATAGACTCTATAATAGGGAAATGGGGTTGGGTTAATGTAAAAGCTTTAAGGAGTTAAAAGCCAAAGAAAGAAAGTATAAAAAGAGTTGCATTTAGGGATTGCATTCATGGCACACGGGAGTGTAGATAAAAGGTAATTAAGTTGGTGATATAACTTATCGCGTGCTAGTTTAACGAAATTTCGACAGCATAACGGCGTAAAATGGGATTTCCAAAAATTTTACACACAACACCTGATAAACAACATATTCAATACGATAAAGATAAAAAGTAACAAGAACCATCACAATCAAACTATATAAGAACTCAACAAATAAATGCACCACAAAAATCACTATCAAAAGATATTATTCCATAAATGAGTCCAGTTACAGTACAAATACAAGGAATGAGAAGAAATGAAATATACAACAAGGTCTACAAAAAGGGGAAAGTAGACAAACAGCTGGTGTGGGCGAGCTAAGCCCTCACTGGTCATCGTCGTCATCATCGATGATCACCACGTTCGCTGGAGGCCTAGAGTTGACGTCGAGGCGGTGGTCGTAATAGTCAAACCTCGCGTTCACCAGCAGTACCGCCCTCCGTAGTCGGCCAAAGTCGACGGACATGGCGTTAGCCGTGGTGCTCAAGTCCAGGCCCAGCTGGAGAAAGGAGTTCTCCAAAGTAGCCTGCCTCTCCAGGATGCGTTCCTCCCTGGAGGCACTCTCGTCCAGCCGTCTCAGTAACTGAACTTGGCCATCCTGCAAGGCCCGCATGGTGGACATCATGCCCTCGAAATTGTACGCACCACCCTCAGGTGGTGGGGCTCTATGCGGTGAGGCTGCAGCTCTGGAGGAACTAGGACCGGGGTCTCTTGACTCCTGAGGTATGTCACCACCCACCAGATCATCCCCCTCATCTTGAGGAATGTAGTCCTCATCCTCCTCGCTGGACTCCTCCTCCATGTGGACATCCTCCATAGGGGCAGCCCTCCTACCCCTACCTCTTTGAGCTCCTGCTCTCGGAGGTGTATCCATGAGGGTATGGAGACCCATCCTCAGGAGGTTACTCCTGTCGAACCTATCAGCCGGAGTCTTCCCCTCCTCGCCGCTCAAGTCCACCCCGAAGAACTCGAAGATCCTAGTGAGGATCCTGCCATAGGGGAATCCTCCATCCTTAGGGTGGGAAGTGTGGTGCTCCATCGTCCTGAGGATGATGTACGGAAGGCATAAGTGCTTGCCGCCTCCCTCTGTAGCCGTGTAGATGCAGAAAGCGATGAAAGCCGTCATGAAACCCACCTGGTTCCAATGACCTCCTCTGGGGAGCAGGTTGAACTGGACCAACCGAGCAAATAAACGAACCTCGGGGCAGAAGGACGTCTCGGACTCCGGATGGGTACTGCTGCCGCAGATGGTCTCATAGATGAAGTCCGGCGTCTCTAGGCTCATGAATGGTCCCAGAGGCTTACTCCTGGGAGGACTGTAGTAACGGTGCCCAGCCGCCGATATGCCCAAGATGCTGGCCAAGGTACCCACCGTCAGCTGGATGTCTACCCCCTTCACCAAGCTACTTATGGTGAACTCCCCGTATGGATAGGACACCTCCAAGTTGCAGTAGAACCAGGGACTAGCTGCTCGTAGCATGGTCGGTCTACGTGAAGAATAGAATCCCAGCCCAGTGCTGAGAACCTCTCCTGAAGCCGAGCCTTGTGGAAGTCGTCGACTACCACGGTCTTCTCCATCATCACCGACCTCTTCAGGAAAATCGGCCAGTTGGCTGCTGCCTCTGCACTAAGGAAGTGCTCCTCATCATAGTCTGTAGGGTCAGACCGGGCAGGTCCGGGTCTCCCTGTGCGAGGGGCTGAAGAGCTGGGTTCCGTACTCTTCCACTTAGAAGTGGTGGTTTTACGTCGAATGCCAGAGGAAGATGGTCCCTTGCCGGTGCGAGATGACATCCTGGCAAGAAGAAAAGGAAGTGGGGTAAGTAAAGAAAAGAAAATGACAGCAGTAAAAGGGAAGCCCAAAACCCAAATGCTCGCAAAATGGGAATGGCGACAAACTAGAAATGATAGGGAGCTTATGGATATGATGCACGGTAGGAGACAAAGCAGGGAAACATGCCAAAACAGTAAAATAACAGCAAGGAGCATATTTAACATGAGGGGATTCGATCCCAATGCGCAAATTCAAACACGATGGAGTACAACTTGAAACCATAAGACTAAGATGAAATGCATTGGTGGCGGGATCATGAGAGTACAAAAACACACCCAAACAGACTATGGAGGTCTACGAATACAAGTGTGTATTGAGGATTAAGGAAAACCAATACAAAAGAGGGGTTTTTCATGGGAATACATGGGGATTCCAAGCATAATGGACAATTCATGAAATCTATAGCATGTTAAGCACAAAACAAGTGAAATGCATCACAAAGGAATCATCAATTGGAGAAAAGGAGCGAGAATTGAAGAAATCCCCAATTTTGGAAACCTAGGGCACGATTTGGGGGTTTTCTCCAAATGAAGAGATAAAATCCTAATAAACTACAAACGGCCACAGTAGAAACATCACAATCACATGGCAATACTATTCTATGGAGAAAAATATGGAAAGAAAGCCTAGATTAAAGCCTACACATGGATTTACCCCCAAGTGAAAATTCTGGGAAAGAGGAGAAGAAGAAACTTACTTGAAGGAGGGAGAGTTGAACCTTCTCAAAAGGGCCGAGTTGATGAGTAGACTTGCGAGTAGAAGCGCCGAGGAGACCTCTAAGAATGCCCAAGGAAGAGAGGAAGAAAGAGAAAGAAGTTGGGGAAAGAGACAAGACAGAACAGGGTCTGTAGGGCCCTGTTCGTGTTTTTACTCGGGCAGGACCGGCGGGCCCGACCGACGGGCCCTACCCACCGGTGCCACCCGCCGGTTTGAGGTACTGGGACCGGCGGGTAGGGGCCCGCCGGTGCAGCCCACCGGTTGTGAAAATTTGGAAAAAATTTCAAACTTTTTCCCCTCCTCCTAGCATGGTAATAGTGCTTCTTATTATTGATATTGTGTTATGGTCAAGTGGGACCATTGACGTACCTGTTGGGGCGTTGGCCCTGTATCTTGGAAATTAAATTGCGGTTAATTTCAGACCATCATACACTACAATACCTTATGTGATGGCATATACTTGTGTGCCAAAATCAATTCTATAGTGTTTAACCAATATGGTGTGTGATATGTTCCAGGTACAGGGATACGATGGTACGTACTAGATCCGGTAGTAATGCCCAAGGTACCTCGCGGGGTCCTCGTCCGGTCGGTCGACCACAAAATCCCAGGAGGTCCCGCTCTGTGGGGCAAATCTCACCTCCACCACCTCCAGAGACCCTTGGTCAGGGTGGGGCACATGGGGACCCACCTATGACTACACTCCCGAACCCTCCACCGGTCATTACTCCGGGAGATGTTGCTACCATAATTCAGCAGTCACAACAGGCTTTTCAGCAACAAATGCTTCAGCAATAGCAAGCATTTATGACTGCTATTCAGCAACAATTGGATCTTTCTCAGTCGGGTCAACCTCCCCGGGTACTCACTCCACAGGACCCGCCTGTAGGGTCGGGAACGGGACCACAAGTGGGGGGTACACCTCCAATTCCACCATTCGGTGTTCCTCAGTATGGGATGCCTCCTCCATACTCTTACTATCCGGCTTATGCTCCTAACTTCCCATCGACGAATAATACGTCAAAGGTAGTGGAGTCATTCAAGAGGAACTTACCACCTATATTCTCTAAGGTGGGGAGTGATCCTCTGGAACCGGACCAATGGATCCAAGAATTAGAGAAGATATTTGAGGTGCTTGAGTGCACGGATGCACAGAAACTCATTTGTGCTGGGTTGCAACTCAAGAAGGAGGCAAATTCTTGGTGGCAAGCCTCCAAGCCCATATTGCTGGTTGCCCATCCAGAACCCACTTGGGAATAGTTCAAGGAGTTGTTCTTGGACAACCATTATCCGCGCAGCTTCAGAGACCGCAAGGAGACTGAGTTTATGGCTTTAACTCAAGGAGGTAAGACTGTCCTTGAGTACCAACAACAATTCGAGAGTTTGTTCCATTTTTCCCCAAGGCATATGAGGACAGCTGAAGAGAAGGCAGCAAGGTTCCTAAAAGGCCTAAAAGCATCTATTGGGTCTGTGCTTGAGGTATTGGATTTGATCGAATATGGCCAGATTGTGCAGAAGGCCAAGACCATGGAGGATAAGCAAAAGGGAGAACAGT